>NW_017259317.1:305482-306482 GCF_001594045.1 Atta colombica | reverse complement strand
TATATATATATATATATATATATATTGCAATATATATATATAATGTGACATCGTGATACGCGTCCTAGATGTTTCTTCTCGGCTGATGCTTGTTTCTTTTACTGTATTAGATTCTTTGATTGTGAGGAAATCATCTATGTTTCCGTGCCGATTTCCTTTTTCTGAGGGCAGTGTTTCTTTCAGCAGATGTCATTGTACTACCAAGTTACAACGTCTCTTTCCGTTTCGTTTTCGCAGTTTTTCCCTATTTCGAGAGGTATCAATTTTTCGCATGTAATTCTTCACATGTAACTCTTCGTTGACAAGTTCAACATTAAATCTTGACGTTTCGCTATAACGTTGGAAAATGGATGTTTTAGACGTCGTGTAACGTCATTTCGCACCTGGCGTCTTCCATAGCATGATTCTTTCTCTCTGAGGATAACGCGAACCATGCGGATTTACCTCGTTTTGATTCTTTACTTTTTCTTTCTATCACAAAACGGAAGAGGAAATGGAAAATTATATCATCGATCCATTTTTACTAACGGCCGCTCTTCTCTTACTTTTTTTCGATGCGTTGAATGCATTTGTCCGTTCCATCTGCGTCGACCATACTGTGTGCATCATTCCTCCGAGGAATATGCGCTTGTTGGAAAGTGCGGTTGGCTCAATCGAATTTTAAAGCTTTTCCGTCGAATCGGACGTATCTACCTACTTGCGAGAGAGACGATGAATTACTCTCAGGGACGATTTCTCGACAAACGTGCCAGGGAATTTATCTAAGAGAAAGACACGCCGCGTGCGCACACCAACGATAAGATGGCCTCGGTAAAAGAGCTGATAGAAGATATAGAAGAAAATGTTTGTGAGATACATAGGGTGCCCTCAGAATCATCGCGATATCCTTTACACTGCAGATTATCTAATAGCTTTGAAATATATCCTTTTATTTTTAATTTGAAGTCTACTTCTATTTTCAAGTTTATGTTATTTTAGAGACCTTATAATAGAATTTGTG
>NW_017259317.1:295442-305382 GCF_001594045.1 Atta colombica | reverse complement strand
TATATATATATATATATATCTTCATATTTAATCCTTATTTTTTTATTCAAATATATATTGCAAAAAAAATTAGCATTTATATTAATCTTCTTATTCATTGTATCATTTGTTATATTTATTTTAATTATTCATTTTAGCTGGTAAAGACTAAATATAATCAAAACGTACCACGTTATTATTTCTCTTGTTTGAATGAATAAACTATTATCAACATTCTTTGGTGTTCATTTTGATTCTTAAATTACGTTTTATTGCTTTGAAAAAACCAAACTTTTATTTTTTAATTTAATCTTCCTATTATACATTTAAAGAATATTTAACGAAGAATGTTTTATTTTAGATTTAAAAGTAGATCACTTGTTAAAAAGTTTCTGATATATCAAAAAGTTTATTTCTTAGAAATAATTATTGCATCGATCGAGAAACTGGACGCTTCAACATTTAATAACTATATACTCACCTTCAATCTTCAAAAGATTGAGAAACTAAGATAAATCGCGTAAAGTCATAAGTTATAAATTATGTAGTGAAAGCAAAAGTTCAATATTTCATACACTCATCAAAGAAGAAGTTTATGTTTTGTCATAAATATTGATTACAAAAAAAGCCGATGATCCCAGACCAATGTTTGCGATATTATCTATAATGAAATCTTTATGAAATGATCGGAATAGAAATGATAAGTATTCAGTACTGATTCTGATAGAGAGATTCTGATCCCCTCTATTTTCATTTAAATGTAGAATGCATAAGAACGTACCAACTTTAGAACGGGCGCTTTTCATAGAATTTCACGATGAAGATCTCATTCAAGTAGGATCGTATTGATATCTTGAACGATTGCGAAACTATAATAAAAGCTTTTGAATCAGAATTTAGAAAAGAGAATTGCACTCTGTTCTTGCATTAGCGCAAACATTAATCGAATTATCTTGTGCATATTGCTTACCTTACGTGCATTCCCCCAAAGAGTTTCCAGGTATTTACTATGTTATTACGTTATGCTGCAGTGGATCATGTATCGTGGAATAATTATTCATAGCTGCGGGGAGATACAAGATTCCCTCCCATCCGTGGAGAGTTCTCAATATGTAAGCACTGTTGCGCACCACCCCAATCTTCTCGAGCCTTGATCTTACGGCTCGCCTTGACTTTACAGAATTTATGAAGCGATTTACGTTAGTCGCAATTCGATACCTTTTTCTTTCCGAATAATTCTCGCAAACCATATCTTGCGAGAACGAAAGGCGAACAAAGAGTTACTACTGAAAGATCTGTCGTAAAATCAACACTTTAAATATAAATATCTGTATTTAGATTGGCGGAGACGAGTGAAGAAAAGATTTGTAGAATAGTAACAATAGTAAATCGCGTTACGCACTGACGTTTGATTCTTTCGACAGATCTTTCCGATAAATTTGCATGTCACAGAACAGCGAAATGCGATGCAAAACTGATTTGTCATCGTTCACTTTTCAGACGAAAGAATCGGAGATCGATCGTCGGAGCATCAAATTGAGCTGAATAGGAAGCTGCACGTCCCTTTGGTACGTAAAAACATTTGTATGATTTCACATGAATGAGTTAGCTTGAAAAAAGTATAAAACTAATAAATGATATCAAATAAAAAATTTTTATAGTTAAGAGCTAGTTTAAGGAACTATAAATTTTTATAAGTCTCATTGTAAATACACATGTATTAACGAGTTTAGCTCTAAATTTGAAAGACAAATTAAAACACTAATTTATAAATTTTGAATAATTTTTAAAGTAAGAAAACAACAGTTTTTTAACGTATTATGCTGAGTTCGAATATGCCATCAGAAAAATTCAATCAAGTCAAATTTTGAAGATATATTAATGTTAGATATAACATGTTATTTTAATAATTATAATATAATAATTTTTAAAATATAGCATTTCTTTCTAAATAATTTGGATACGAGAAGTGATAAACAAGTTGAACATTTCTATCAGGATTTGATGATAATTGAAAAACATTATTAGTAATATTAGGACGAAAATGTACGAGATTATTGTTTGACTCTAATACGTGAAATTGACTCAAATTTATATAAAAAAACAAAAATTAAGCGTTCAACATTTTTTATTCATTTTCTAATTTAAATAATTTATATTTGTTTACATTTTTAGACAAAAATGTCTTGTTATATCTCAAAAACCGGACCTATTGGCAACATTTTGATAGCAGATTCCGTAGCTTAATGTTGAAAATTATTCTAGAAACAGTTTTCACTAAGGGAAAAATGTTTAATATTTATAACTATAATTACATATTACTATAATTAGGATTATTACTGCTATAATAATAATAACAGTAACTATGTATATAGTTCTAACAACAAATGTATATAATTGGCAACCTAAAATGATTATAATTATAGTAATAATTATTATAACCATAAAATAATTGAAATTACCATTAAAATGATTCAAGTAACTATAATTTTATAGTTATATTTTGGGATAACTATAAAAAATATAGTTAAATTTCTGCATAAATTTAAATTTGCATTGCAAAATTATTGTCGTGTTGCGCAAGTAACATACCGAATTCGTTATTTTACGAAGGTACACTTATACCACATAAATCGCGATTCGATAGTAAATTCACGGAAAAATGTTACGAAACAAGAAATACCTTTGGGAAAACTATCGAGACAGCACGGATATCTCTACATTGCTCGTAACGTAACAACAAAAAAGACATCCCCTTGGAAAATGAAATAGCCATGTAAAAGGTTCACTTCTCACTTTTATTCCCACAATCCCACAATAATTACATCAAAGAGCAGTACCATCGTCGTTGTCGTCATTGTCGTCGTTTTGTCTCGTCCATTTGAAGACAAATTGCCTGAATGAAATAACGAAGTTAAGCGTGCTCAAGCAGCTGCTTTATTAACTTTAATGCAAAATGAGTAAGCTCGGTAGCAAACGCCGTAAAGAATCTCGAGGAGGACAGTCCCAGCGATCGAAGTGGACGATTGATGCTGTTGCAGAAAAACATGAAGGACTGCTCTACTCGAGAAGAAGGACACGCGCAAATTTGCATAAAAAGGATTTGTTGGAAGCGATTGCGTGGAAGAAGTCTCGTACAGAATGCGAACGAGTCTTGTGCGCGCACGAGGGATGCAGCAAATTTTTTTCTGCTTTTTAATTCTCCCGCAGGACATCCCCGATGTCACGAGGCCACCCCGTTCGCCTCACTTTACCTCTCTCCCCCATTTCGCAGCTACCTTGATTAATGCCGCGACGCAACCGACTCTTCGACCGGTCTCATCGACGGAGCTACTTTTCCTATTCCCGCGAACGGGATTAAGAGAAAGGAAGTCGCTACGTTAAATCCTTTCTGTCCTGAGTCTCTATTTAATAAAGAAGAGACCTGAATTTTTCATAAGTTTTTCCTACGTGACTGTGAATGACGACGTGAATACCTAGGAAAAAAATAATATTTTAAAATAGGCCAATTTATCAAATTTCGGGCTGTTATTAATCACGGATGAGTTAGCTGGAAAATATAATTTCCGTATCGTTTCTCATAATTAAATTACTTCATAAAATTATAAAGTCTTTTTGTAATATTTGTTGCAAATTAAAAATGAGAAGTATGTAAAAATAAGTTTTTATTATTCATCCACATTTGTTCGCTCTTGAATATTAAAGGAATTAAATCACGCAATTTAGAAATATAACAAGTGGTAGTTATACATCGGGAACAAGCTGAAAGCTATCACGAATTGGAGAGAGTGCTACGAAAAAATAAAAGAGAAAGCGCGCAAGCAAGAAGGAAGTAAAACGAGCGCCAATTTATCGATAAAAGCGGGCTTCGTACCGAGCAGCCGTGATCGACTTTTTTATTGCAGGTTTTCCAAATAATTTTAATGAAATATTGGAGAACCTGCTGCAGTTTGGTCCAGATTGCTCTCTTCTCTTCTCAGTTTCGTTTCAGCTAGTTTGTCTCTCTTATCCACTGCCTGGAATTTCATTAATTTAAAACAATCTTGTTGCACAACCGATTGTCGTGGATTTATATTGAAAACCGTAAAAATGCATGGGAAAAAGATCTTATGACCAAAGAAAAAAAGATTCCTGCCTTAATCACTGCCTTTAATTTAACCAGAAAAGAGCGCGATTAAAAATAGGACTATCAAATTCTATATGATGAACGTATTTATTTATTTAAAACTAACAAAAATAATCTCGAATAATGAATAATATTTTCGTGTTTTTCTAACCATTCATGACAAATAAAAATTTATTTGTGATTGGCTAAAATCATCAATTACTTATTTAAATTTTTGTCCATTGCGAAAGAAAAATTGTAAGTCAAATTATGTATATAATAAAATAAATTAATTATTCTAATAATTCATATATATTTTATTCCTACTCTCTTTAAAATTACATAAATTACATTGCTAAAATTGCAACTCAGAAGTTATTACAAGAATTTGTTAAAGTGCGAAATCTTGTCTCTTGAATGTGTGTTAATTGCAGGACATCGCGTGCCAATTGTTCCTCGTGAATACTTCACGCGAGTATAGCGCACCATATCGAGTAATGTGGCAACTTGAAATAAAGCTGAAAAGTTTTAAAGGTTTTAGGTGTGAAGTTGAAATATTTTAATTGTAATGGCGGAAACATGCGCACAAACGACGGTAACGACTATACACTGACAATAAAATGAGTTCAGGAACGACTGTGTAAACTGAGAAACCAAATAAGGAAAAATCTTATGCAAATTAACAAACTTAAATGGTACAACATAATTAGAACATTGATTACATACACACAATAATTCAACGTTTCATAGAAACGTGGTTTTTCAACTTATAATACATCGAGGGCGATTCAACTTTAAATAAAGATGCTTCTTTTTCAAGAGAAATTCATTTCGTTGGCAAAATATAACGCGCAGTCTATTATATATGTTAATCTACATTCGAGTCTTTTCAAGCATTGAAAATACGTTGTTAATCTCGCTATTTCTAATACAGTTCCCAAGGGAATTATTTTTATTAAAATACATTGTAATGTCATAAAAATCTGAGTTCGTAAAAAATAGGAAATGCGAGCACCACAACAGATCCCACGCAGCAACGCGCTAGCAAGATTCATAATATTTACATTTATCTCGATAAATTTACGGCATTTATGTGCCGTTCATCTATCCGCACATTGTGCGTTATGTTTCCCCTTATAAATCTCGTTGTTGGTAACTTAATCACGTTGGATTTATCACACAACGCTCGCATTCGTACGACTTGTTTGTGAACGATAAATCGCCCGAATCACTTCGCATTAATTGACTATAAAAAAGTTATGCTATCATTAACTATACATTTTTTTGTTATTAAGCACGCGTTGTCTGATTCCATGGTTATTGAGGATATCTCTGAGAATTTCAGAAAGAATTATATCTCATTAAACGCGCTTACTTTATTTACAGACGCTTTAATCACGTCTTTCGCGAAATTTTTCCACATTTGATTGTAAATATTTATGCAACTAATCTTTGAAATTCAAAATTAATTAAAGAATTAGAAACCGTTTAAAATTAAACGAAGTATAAAATTTCGTTCTCGTACTGTGAAATCCTTTGATTCTCTTTCATTTAATTACTTATAAAATAAAAAAACTATCGCTGTGTACATTTTAATCAAAGAAATCGTTTTCAAAAGTTGAGAAGAAAAATCTTTTGAACGATGAAAAACACGAAAATGTAAGTTTTAGCAAAATATATTTACGTTAGCAAAATTTATTTATTAAATTATACTTATATAAAAAAGGGAATGATGTAAATTCATTTGGTATATAGATAATATCGCAGGAAACTGACGGAATGCCGCCGCTGAAAGCGAGTAAAGACGTAGCTATAATCTGACAATGAGTGACAACCACGACGGCAATCAACGTCGGACGTCAAGTAGAATAGGTCTCGTTGTGGCAGGTTTCTAGCTGAGTAACGCGCTGGCTATAGTGAGGCCAAAGATTATGCAACTTCCGTAACAGAGGCTGTCAGACGCGCGGTACCAGCGTGTGGGACGGCAAATAAATGGTCGATTTAAAAGCTGGCGCCACGATCAATAATTTACAGATATTCGCTGAAGATGTTGTCTCGCAAGTAATAGTATATATGAAATAGTCCTCGCTGATATGCCACGCAAAAAAATCCTTTTAATGTTATTAAAATCAGTCGAATCTCGTAAGAGTGTCTGCTTTCGCATTGAGCCCTTATGCTTACCATTGTTCTTATCAGAAAACTGCTGGAGTAACCGTTTTCATCTCCTGGCTTTTCTCTTAGGTAAAATCTACCGTACTGCGACCTCTTTTCAACGCCCCTCACTGTCTGTTTGGATTTCCCAACCGGCTTGCTTATAAAGTTTTAGTGACACGCTTCTTCGCGGACGTTTCTCTCCGTCGAGACTACAGATATCCAGTTGCTTTCTCCACTTTTCTCGGTTAACCTCGAGCATCTTAATCCTATTTCTATCCAAAGGAGCAGAGTTCGAGCTTTTCGAGCGCAACGACGTCGAAAATATCATTACTCGAGTTAAGAACGTAAGTAGGCTCGTAAATAGACTTGTTCCATCATTTCTCTTAATACATACTATCTACGTTAGAGGGCTCACAACAACAAGATTCCTAATTAATGGGATCAGTTTATTATTGTAATATAGGATCTAAAGAGAAATAACACGTACAATATGAGAAGAATTCCGAGTCTTCTCTGTTCCATTCTTTCTCGTAGATATATGTGCGATATTATATCGCGTCCAATCTTATCATTGCACCTCATACCTTGCCTTCGTATGTAAAACTGCGGGAACAGCGACCTGTCGTTTCCCTGGATTAGAATTACGCGCATATGACAGAGAGTGAAATTTTATGGACGTGATGAACGTGCCGACAAAACAATAGAATAAACGGACAGAGTAAGGTGGTGCGTGTTCTCACGGGCTTTGCACACTGTTTATGTGACTTCCATGTGTGGGACAACTGGTTGCACACGTACACAGACATGAAAATCGTGTACATACGAAACCGTCGACTCATCTAAACTCGACCACGACATAAATAGGAGAAAAAAAGGATAAAAAAAAAACGTTAACAAAACGATATTGTTCCGTGAAGTTATTCTAATTAGACGTATAACGTAATTAATATACTATTCGCGTATCTTGCTATACGTTTTTTAATCTGTGTTTTATTTATTGCTTAATATTATTACGGCGATATACTGCGCGTTAATTTGAACCTCTTTTGCTCCCTTTTTCTCCGTGCAAAATCCCGAATTCTGCCTGATCTCCAATGATTGATGGCAAGTCCGATGCTGCCCGCTTATTAACTTTTCTGTGCACGTATTACATTCATCCAGAAACAAGTACGAAATTGTCATTTCGCTTATTGGTTTGGAACAAAAATGTCATGCATTATTTAACGTTAAAAACCGATATTATTCCACCCATAAAAAAGATCGATTAATTTGTAGAGGATTTGGAGAGGATTGGACGCGGATAAAAGGAGACAATTGAAAATATTCATCATTGTTCTTTGCTCCGAAACCTGAGATATTTCTTTTACTAAAGAAATCTACTCTAGATACACCAAAGTAACGCAATCTTTTTATCTGAGCCGAAATGTCGATAACTTTCTTATTGGTTATTTTGATCATTTTGAACCTAATGACCTATAGACTAATAAGTACTTAGTATTATTGATACATGATATGGTTAATAAATCGAAAATGGAGGATCTTTGCGCTACTCTGATATATCTAGAGTTTTACTTTCACGGCTTTGATTTGCATTGTCCCAAACGCGATATATCCATACTTATCTCAATATATTTTCTCGTAAGAAAAACGGGAACGCAAGATATTCCGTTTTAGTGCATCGATACTTTGCTCGCGCGGGTATTACTTTTGTTTCGTGCTTGCTAAATTGGAAACGGTTCGCAATTGAACCTGCTCGTAATTAAAACTCACCGGCGGAAGTGGTTAACCTTTTGCAAAGAAACTTGAGATGCGCGGCACGCAAAACGATCCGGAACACTCAACACAGAGCTTCCGCAATGGGCACCTGGATAAGTGACTTCAAAGGCTATTGTCTGCATATTTTAACATAGCAAATGAATCAGTATTGTGCTGCGCATTTTGCATGACGAAGGACCGAATGGCTGTGCGTGAAAACATCGGCGAGACTCGCGTTTGATTTTCCAAAATTTCGGGAATTTTAAAACATCCATGCGTTTGATAACGATATTAATAGGTCTCTTGCCTGATTGCTGTACGTCCCCATTGTAACCAGATAGTAACGTTACAATGTTTGCATGAAAATAGAGTTTGAAATTTCGAGAATTTATTTAGTCCCTTTATTTTTTTCTCTCGGGTGATTTTTTAAATTTAAAATAATAACAAAAAAAGTACTGTGGTCAGTGTGTTAAATACAGTCAGTGTGTTACGTTTAAATACATCCGAAAAAACAACACAATTAAATTAAATATAGTTAATTTTAAAGAACGAAACGCGCTCGTTGTTAATATGTATATCACATACGCAACCCGTATCCATTATATAGAAAAGCCAAAAAGGCGAAATCATTATTTTATATCTTGTATTTGATATGCTAAAATATTTACGAAATTTAATATTGAAAATTTATAATTTGTTTTATATGTTAAAATTAAACTAATTATGCTGCGAAATATTTTTTCTTCTTTTCGAAGAGAGAAAGAGAGAGAGAGAGAGAGAGAGAGAGAGAGAGAGAGAGAGAGAGAGAATCTCTTGATTTTAAAATAATCTGCTTTCACAGCATCAAAACTTTAATTTAAAAATAATGAATTAATGTAGACCAATTTCATTGTTTTGCGATTGCTCAATTTCTAATCTGTACACGCTCTACGAGCGATCAAGCTTTGCGCTCTCGAGCTAATGTACGATTTCCCACAGCCACCCATTTTCCGGTTGTTTCGAAATTGGATACTGCGGAACCAATAAGTTCAGTACACTTTGCTTCGATTCAACATGATCTCGAGGAAATTTTGTATAAAACAGGAGGAGATGGAAGACGATCTGCATTTCTTGCAAGGAGAAGAGATTTTTTTGTAAATGATTTTTGAAATAACAAAAAATAATATTAAACTTTTACCTAACTTTAAAATAATCGTTCAAGTTTAGAAAAAGTTCAAGAAATAATTCGTTCAAGCAAGTATTATATATTATTTATAACCAAGACTACGATAGATACGAATTACTAGATATATTTAGTAATTTGATAAAATCGATTTAGCCAGATAAGAAGTAATTAATAACTTAATACTTAAAGAATTAAGATACGAAAAGTTATACCTATATTGCTATCTGTATGGTTTCATAGCTTATCATTTGTAAATTTTGATGTCTGCAGTAAATAAGCTATTTGAAAAACTCATCTTTTATAAAAAAAATTATAATAATTAATATATATATATTTATGTATACATTTTCTTTCTATATTAATACATTTTTATATAATATCTTTATTATAACTTTTTTTGTTTAATTTTCTCTGTATTTATTTCTTCTGTTTATTTATATTCTTACACAAAACTAAAGCCTCAAACATAATGCAAGGGAATAGCAATAGCGATAGAAATAACACGATTTCAATTTATCAGGTACTATATATCCTGGTAGAATTCGATATCTGATAGATTGAAATCGTATTATTATTTCTATCGCTATCGATATTTCCTCGCATTGTCTAATTATCTATTATATTATTTCCAAATTAAAATGTACATTTAACATGATTAAGTTACCAACCAATTATAATATTTATTAAATCATATAATGTTTAATTTTGCATTATAATTTATAAACAGAAGTAATAAATACAAAAAAAGTTAAACAAAATATATTTTAATAATAATAATATGT
>NW_017259317.1:290389-295154 GCF_001594045.1 Atta colombica | reverse complement strand
TAATGTCATGAAAAAATTAAATTCACCTTATATATAACTTAAAAATATATTTTTAAAAATTATTTTTAAAATATTTTAAATTTCATAATATTTTTAACAGTGAATGATAATAATAAGAAATAAATATAAATTAATTCCCCTGTTGTATCCAACCATTTTGAATAAGAACATTATTCTCATCGATTTCGCGAGTTGGCTAACTAAATGAGAGAAGCGTGAGTACAATAAGAAATCGAGAGAGCTTAAAATCTCATCTGGAAGACTCTACTTGGCATTTAACATCATCAAAGGTCACGAGGCCGAGTGTATCTTGGTAGCAGTTTGCACACTTTTCGCGTCTAAGAGACATATATAAGTATCGGCTTTATGAAGACGGCGGAATTACGCTGCAAAATGCGAAACGTCGAGTTCAAGAACATTGAAATGACGCTTCTTCGCATGTACATCCTATTGCTAAATAATCGCGCAGAGACTGTTACGCCTAAGGGGAGCTATGCCGATTTACACGGCTGTTGGTCTTTTCGCAGATTGCTATGGTTGTCGGGACGATGTTATATACATCGGATTTTCACGGTAGTAAAAGGCAGTGGTTGTAAGCTCATACACAACATGAATCTCAAGACGCGCGATTAAAGCCAAGATATCAGTCAGTAAATACGCTTCTTATGAATCTCATTCTTCCGAAAATCCTCCCGGAAAGATTAAATCGAGATTATTGTTAAGTAATGCTGTAAATATTAAACCGTTTATTTTATTTTTATTAGCTAGCTATTTATAAGCTACTTCATTATTAACAATTTTCAATATTTAACAATTTTAAATAATATTTGTATTAATGTTAATAGAAATTGTAAAAGGAAAAAGGAAAAGCAAATATTTCATCGTTTAAACATTATAATTTTCCTTTTCTTTTATTTTTTTCTTATGTTTTTTAAAAAAATTAACACTTTCTCTCTTTAAGAAAATTATTTTTTAGGCAATATTATAAATTGTTAACAATTTAATATATTAATTTGAAAATAATCGCGTAATATGAGTAATCGTCGGAAATCAGTGCTGAAATTCTGTATATTATTTTAAACTATTGATTTAAATTAATTAATTTAATTACTTAACAGAAATTAAATTATTGGTTTAATTTTTTATTGATCTGTTAATATAATTTATTATTAGAATTATAATATATTCAACTAATTATAATAATTATTTCTATATGCGATATGTTACAGAATTTTGAAGATATAATTGGAATATGAAATTCCAATTGTTTATGTGTGCAAGGAAAACTTTTGCGTAATTAATTCTCAAGTTAATTAAACAAGAATTTTGCAGAAAGCGATGAAATTACTTCTAAGAAAAATGTCTTTTGCGTTATGAATGAAATTTGAAAATATGTATTTAAGGAAATAAAACAAGCTTCATCAATATCGTAGATGTTGAAACTAAACTTTAATGTAATTTCCAATGTACTTAATGTACTATCTTAAAGACTTTTTCTCTTCGTTCTCTTGCAAAATTAATCCCATGCAATATTATTTAAAGTTGTAGAATTGACCGAATAAAATGGAAATCAACGCGATTGATAAAAAAATATCTAAAAATTTAGCTAAATATAAATTTGAAAATAATTTTGTTGGACTATTAAAAAAATAATTAGGAATCTCAAACATGAGCAATGCTTAAAAAAATTTTGACATTCTAACAATAATTTAATCATCCTACATAATTATTTTGACAACAAAATTATTTTAGATATTTATTTTAGATACACTTTCTGTGCAATTATGCTAAACATATAAAATTATATTGGAATTTAGGATATATCCTTGAATTTTATATCGTTATAATTATAATCACCAAAGAAAATCTTGAAAATTTTAATAACAAAATTTTAATAACACATGTTTATTGTTACATTGCCGTGAATCATGTCGATCAAATTTTTACAGTAGTAAATGCGTAGCTACGGTCAGATAGCATCAAACATAGGATCCAAATGTATCAATAATATGGCGCAATTTCAAGGAGTAATGTTAGAGCCGCGTCTCATTCACGCGCGTGGCTCAACGTACAAAACGAATTTATGGCAGGCCATAAATAAGGACCAACGGATATGAGACACTCTCACTCGATACTTGAGAATTTTGTCGATCGATGGCACACGGTGTTTCAATGGCGTCATGTATCCCGAAACACGTTCTCAAGAAAGAAACTCTATACTCAGCTGTCAAATGAGGATAGTACGCTCGTATAAGATGATGTGCACTTATAGACGTTGTTAAAGTTTTAGACCGGCGAGATTCTTTGTATCCGTAATCTCGTATGACGCATAAAATTTTTTCCTCAGCCAGCAACATGAGTCTGTTAGAAACAAAAGTTAATGAAAGATAATTTGCATTTTGATTACAATTTTAATTATAATTTACAAAAATATTTGTAACTAAAGAGTATTCTCGAAAATATCCTCTAGAAGAAAGTATGCAAATTGTTCCTCAGCTTTAATGTAATTTCGTACATTTATATTAAAAAATTCTGTAAAACATATTATAAAAATTTTATACCATAAAAATAAGATAATAAATATTAAATACAATTACATTATACGCTAACAAAAAGAATAGAGCTGCACTTCCTATTTTACATTTGACTTTTCATCTGATTGTGAGTTCCTTGTCTCTTATCGAAAAAAATGTACATATCTGTTTTATTATAAAGATATATCATTCATCGCGCTAAGTCCATAAATATTTTGCCGCATATATTAACTGATCGAAATTTATTGCGAAATATATAAATAATAGATTTATAGAAATTATGTCTTTTGACATGCAAAGTTATCCGTAGGGTTTCTGTATGTTGACCTCGAGGAGTACAATTTAAATGTAGAACAGCCTTCTTTCTTTTTAAAATTGCTGTACTAGCTGCCAGCGCGATAGAGACTTAAGTAAAATAAATTGCTCTTACCTTCATGATAACCTTGGCGAGAATCATTATCGATTATGATAATATGTCGGATAATAAGGATAAGGATAAAGACGATCGGATGATAGATGCAATCGACCTGATCTGATAATAAGTAGTAGAATTAATTTAAGGATCACAAAGGATATGATTATTCATTTGTATTCCGTTCTTTCGTTAATATATAACTAATATTGTCGCATTTCCGCGATGAAATCTGTTTCTAATAATAGTTTATTTATCGAGATAAATGCAGTAATTCCCAAAATTGATACCTCTTAATAATCTATCGAGTATTAGTAGTTTAAATCCTGTAATTGATGAATCTATTATTTCTGGCAGAAGTTCATCAAAATACCATACGTACATACGGAATAGAATAATTAAATAGCGTGATTATTGTAATAGCGACATCATGTCAGTAATGATTCATTAATTATTCGATTATTCGACTATTATGGAGAATTTGGATATTAGCGGTGTAAATAACATTCGGGCGAATTATCGATTGAATGACCACTTCAAAGAGACAAAAGATATTGAACATCTTTACGCGCTCATTCATACGTAAAGTCAAAACGCGAAAATTGTTCGACAAATCGAATCTCATACATCAATCGCGCGGATAAGCGTGTGAACATCTAAAGAAAATTGAATAAATATGCATGAAAAGAACAGTTTTGCTGAAATATCCAAAATTTATTTATATAGATACAGATTTGAAAATAATTTTGTTTAGACCATCAAAATAATTATGTAGCTCAAACTAATTGTTAGAATGTTGAAACTTTTATTATTGTCGTATTATTGTCGTTGTGCTTAAGTGTTCTACATAATTATTTTGGTGGTTCAACAAAATTATTTTCAGATTATTATCTAAATTAAATTTTTAAATACTTCAGCAAAACTATTCTTCTGCACGTCATTAAATTGCTCAAATTATGCGCTATCGAAACATTCTCTTTGGATCTTGTAAAGACGTTGTTATTCTCTTAATAATTCGCTTAATAATTATTTCATTAGGTATTCAAAGCAATTGATAATTGATACATTCATCTTTTTTTCGTAGCAACTTGAGCCTAGAAATATATTCCAGTGTGGAAACGACGATAGTAACGCTTGGAATTGGTGGACACCATATGTGCAATATCAGTTCAATTTGCGATACGCTCGTCGCTCGATACGATATCGGTATAACCACTGTCAAATTTCCATATATATATATATATAGATTTTCCACACACGAATTATTTCAGCATGACAGAAAATTATCAATTTCTCTCTTTACGATATCACAGAAAGTGCCGGTACAGTAGAGTTTAGTCGGATTTTGCATTAGGTACATTCGCAAATCCTTTTATTCCACAAAATGAGAAGAATATGATTTGTACCACTATTCCACTCGTTCAACGTTTCGTACATGAATAATTTGATCCTGCCATAAAACTCTTTGTCTGCTTGAAAATGTAAATCACACGGAATATAGCTTATACAGCTTCGAGAGAGAGAGAGAGAGAGAGAGAGAGAGAGAGGCAAAGTTTTCTCGCGTGCCATCCATTTTTTTTATCGAAATCAACTCTTTCAAATCATCGAGATATGAAGGCAATGTTATTGAGATGAATGAAAATGTACTACAAGGACAAATAATCTAAACGGCGGTAATTAAATTTGACTCTCTTCGCCAAATGATGAAATGTAAAAAAAAAAGAGAAAAAAGAAAAAAGGAAGGACTTAATAGTAGGATAGATTCTAGATCTAGCAATAAGGTCATTCCGCTTCGGTTCATACCGATTGCTCCTCTATT
>NW_017259317.1:279609-290336 GCF_001594045.1 Atta colombica | reverse complement strand
CCCCCCCCCCCCCCCCCCCCCCCTTCGGATTCTCGTAACCTTTCATTCTTTCCTTTTCACTCCGTCTATCTGCACTTCCGTTGACATACTGTCTATTCAAATCCATCTTTCACGCGGCACGTTTCCGCCGAACGTGAGAGCGCGCGGCGCAATTTAAGGAATCAATTAAAGTCATTCTAGCCTCGGGACAATATATTCTCTATTCGCCAACGTGAGATAAATAAGCGGGTTATCTGATAACAAGCAAGCGCATATATATCTCTTCACAGAGTGCAATTGCTTTTCAATCTGAAATATGACGCCTCGTAAAAAGATTATGAATAGCTGCGAATTAAGACGCTGCCTAACATTCAATTAACAAAAATCATTTTATTTCATGTTATATAAATAAATACAGATAAATTTAGAATAATACATTTGTTGTAAAAAATTACATAATATTATTTAAAATTTCAAATAATATTATTTTAATTTATAATTTCATTGTTTTGAATTTATAGTATTTTAATTTATAATTTTATTTTAATAACATTATTTACTGTAACTTTATGCATTATTTATAGTACTAATTATATATCCTACGCAATTCGAATAAAATACTTTGAACATTCATGTTATTCTCGCCTATTAACTCAGATAAGGAAGGATCAATGAAAAAGATAATATCAATTAAATAAATAAAAGATAAATTCAATGACAAATTCAAAGCGAATAACCCATTTTTATTGAGTTTTCTAAAGATAAGCCAGCGCGGTAAAAAAACACGACAGAAGAATTTCTGTTTGGTTACGCCATCAAACGAGAAGAGCTTATTACAGAATATTTTTTAAGCTATTGAAACCTGACTATCAAGAAGAACATCTTAAGAAATTTTGAGGGTCCTTTAGCATACAATTCCATGAAAAAAATATAAAAAAAAAAACAGGTCTGTGAGAGTCGCTTTCTAATGCTTTCTAATGCTCATCCAATACATGTTCTTTTGAATCTTTGCCTCATTTGCGGCATCTGTGGTTAGCGTTAGACCCCAACTACGTATTTAACTAAAATTTATCTCGGCCATCCATTGAAATCTAGTAGTTTTATAAAAAATATATGTGCAATTTTAAAGTAACTTTGAAAAGTTACTTATTATTTATTTTTGAATGAAAAATTATGTTATTTTTTTGCTAAGATCAATTCATAAAATTATTTTCAATAGTAAAGTATGAAGTTATATTAACCATATTTTATATGTAATATCTGAAAAATAACGAAAATATGTAAAGGTATATTGTCTCTTTTATAGTAAAAAATAGTTACGAAGATAAATGTTATTTGATTTCTATTGTTTAGATGACAAATTCAAATGTTACAACATGTTTCTAAGATCGACTGATTATGTTCCAATTTTAGACAGTATATACTCAGGAGTATAAATTTGTTTTAACTGGTAAAAACTATAAATAAGGCAAAATGTATAATTTTTTCTGTAATAAAAACTTTTCTTCATGGAAATGTAATAAATAAAATATAGCACAAATGCGATCGAGATTATATAGAAACCAATCATATGTATAAATTGATTTCTAAAGATTTATTTAAAAATTATGGAAATCATTCTATTATTCAAATATACGACGATTTTATAATTATTTTAATCTCACTAAAGCCATTATTTTTTTGTATCACGTATTGACTATATAAAAAACCTTATGAAGATTTTTTAAGAGATTAAAAAACTTTTTTATTTATTAGTAACAAAATTTAAAGAGTTATATGTATAATCTAGACTAGAGAAAAAGAACATATTTTAATTTTAAAAATGTATTTATGATTTGATCATGAGACAAAACAAACTAATATTGACGATTACCCGATTACCGAAATCACTGAAATTTAATCAATAAAGTGTCCATTTCCAAACTAACGTGAAAGTTTGTTTTGTCACACATTATAAGTCGATATATTATATAGCCATTCAATTAAAATAATTCGGACAGATACATAACGGTGATTAATGATCATCTTTACGGGAAAGGAACTTTGCGAATCGACACGTTCCACAAAAATAACTGGAAATCCATTAAAATGAAGCTCTTACTTTATTATTTAAAAATATTTCATATCATTTGCTCTAATTTCAGATGAATTGTAAGAGATGAATAAATGACAATTCATCAACAATATAAATAATCTAGAATTGAACTTTCTAAAGTTCGAAATTAACTTTTCTCACAAACTTATTAGCCGCAATTAGTCAAAAGTAAAGAGTAAGAATTTCTTTCTCTCTCTTTTATTTAATTGCAAAACGTTTCGTTTTATTTCATCTACTATATAATAAAGTAGTAGAATAGATATTATTCGAATATTTTTCGAGTTTGTATTACAAGATTAATATGGCTGTCGATATCTTTCGAAATATATAGGTCGCAATATATTTGCTGAATTGGATATTATCCTAACATTTGTGATGGGTTTAAAGATCCATTAGTATAATGAAGTTGAAATTGCTCGCAAAATGGTAGCACAGCATTCGCCATGAGTATAGCTATATAAATTCGTTGATTAACAAAGATCATTAATTACCAGAATTTAATTACTTGTTCCGAAAGTTCTCCATAGCTTTTATAGCCTAACCAAGCAGTTTCATGGTTTCGACAGAAATGCATCGTAATGCATTAAAACGAAATCAGTAGATCGTGCTTTGAAATTTCACTAACAGAATTAGCGATTGTTGAAAACATTATTGTGACTCTCCAAAAAATCGTATTAAATCGCGAAAACTTTACAATACAATATTTTTAAATATAGATTTTTACATAATGTGTCGGATTTGCTGCCCTCGTATAATACTAATTTATTATTAAGTTTGGTTATGTTAGTATGAAAAATAATTTTTTTTATACATGTATAATGACAAAATTATAAATTAGATAAATATTCTTTATAATTTGGAGAGCGGTATATAATTTTCTATAAATTTGGAACTGTTCTTAAATTGAAAGATATTATATGTAAAAATATTTTACCGATATTTTTATGCGCGAAGTATAATATTTATTTTGGGAGAAACAAGTCTGAGCTCAAAGTTGGATTTAGTAAGCATTAAGTGGAGCAATTGATGACTCGATAAGCGAGTCCAACGTAGTAATACCACTTCGTGTATCAGAATTGCTACGGCTCGACCAAGTGTCCTCGAGATCTTCAGTAGTACAGCTCGGCCATCGATCGGACGTTCCAGCACTTGTGTATCCACTATTTTCGTGCTTTCGATAGGCGATCAATCGAGGGGGCCTTCCTATCGTGTCTCCGATGGAGTCTTGCGCTAGACACTTGAATATTTTATTATAAACGTAACGACGGCTCAATAATATTTGTTCGCCCGACGAATGTCTAATCAACAATTCTTTCCTTATATCATTATTAAGTTATTCTAATTTGTAATATACGTTTGAGTATACACTTATATATGACAGGAGCCACACTTTATCTTACGATTAGATTACGCATATTTACCCGATCGATATTATCCAGTATAATCTGCTTGGTATAACGATGGCAAGACGACATTATGTTTTATGAGAGAAACTTTTCGTTGTTTTAATGAGAACTTTTCAATTTAAATGACAAATCCAACATAATAATTAATTAAAACAATTTGTATTATGTAGGAAAAAAAAACGAACTACTAATTAAGATTATTAAATGTACCGATATTTGAGATAAATGTAAATAAACACATGTATATTTAAAATTTTAATTTGGATTTAATTTTTATGTTAAATTGGATTCTGCATATATTAAATTAGATTTGTTTATAAATATAAAAATTGTGCTGCTTTATTGATATCGTTAACTATAAATCCTTTCTATTTGAGAAATATTGAACTCATTATCTTTTTATGTTTTTAATTTTATGTTTTAAATTTATCAGTTAAAAATAAGAACTTGACTTGATTAACATTGAAAATGTAAGACAAATAAGAACAACTAAATAAATGGAAATTACTTTTACACGCATGCTTACGTTTTCAGGATAGAGCATGTGGAGAACGTTTACGTAGAGATCCGATTGATCGAGCTAAATTACGGAAACCGAGTTACGCAACTACAGCGAAGAGCATCCGTCGGTTTCCAGCCCATGTAATGATCTCACTTTGAATTTGCGGTTTACAGTTACATTTTACTGAGTCGTAGTGCCCGCAATACATCAGTTGCATCTCCGGAAAATATCGGGATTTAACTGACATCGCGTGAGCTAAAGATTCTCCATTTATTTTATAAATATCATTCACAATTCGAATAATATATAAAAATAATATATAAATTCAAAGAAAAGTTCTTAGTTTGTACATGTATAGAGTGAGATAATTATTTTATATCTGTAAATATTATTAAGTTACAATTTTTTTTTCCATTTCAATCAATCAATTGAATTTTCATGTATTTATTATCTTTTATTTTATATGGCCTAGTTCCGGCATGTATAATTTTATATAATTCTATATAATTAAATTTCATTTCAAATACTTCAATATATTTTTGACACGTTTCGATATCGATTTGTATTAAAAACGAGAAATTTGTTTAATATTTATTGACGCATAAGTATATCATTGTCAGATTTAGAATGATATCTGCTGCAATTTAAAAGTTTAAAGTTCGCAAACTTTATTCATGAAACATGGAAAAGTTTGTGATTGAAGGGGAACATGACAAATTCGATATTGCGTGCACATATTGATAAATATATCTTCTATGTCTTTGTATATACAGTTCTCTTCAGAGTCTTCAATTTGCTATGCTATTTCAAGTCTATGTCATTTCGTGGCTTTCTCGCGGTTTGCAAATTCTCTGTGGGATTTTCCGGCTTCTACATCACTTCAGACTACCTACTTTTTTACGTTGATCAAATAATTTATAGAAATCGCGGTATTTTTCAAGAGAAAATACACAAAAAGAAACGTTTCTAAATTTACTCGCCAACCAAACTTTTATCAACCGTTCTTTTTACATCATAATCTCTCTTTTTATATCTCTCTTCATACATATTCTTTTAATTTTCTATACATATACCTACTATATCATTATTTTTAATAAAATAATATTTGTCTTCTTTTGTGAATATATTTTTTGATTTATATTTTTACACGTTCGTGTAAAAATATTCCTACACTATTGATTAATAAAAATGACGAGTTTTTTTTTATAGAGCAACATTTAATTAATTTTTTGTTTTTTCATTATATGTGATTTCAGCGACTTCCCAGATTTCAGCGACTTGTCACTTTATATTTCATTTCAATTTAAAATACAATTTATGCATCCAAAACATATGACATTTTATCATTGCGGTAGATTTCTATATTTTAGTCACACGACTTTCTAACGCAGTAATTTTTAACACTTTTGAGTGCCAACGTGTTGTCCAAAGTTCCAACAGTGCGAAGAATTATCGCCATTTCTAAGCGTTTATCCGCTCGAAAACAGCAAACGGTCGCACGATTGGTCTAATTTATGGGTGGCAATGTGGTAACATGGATTTCAAAGGGCGTTCGTTTAACGCAGACTAACTGCCCGGCCACATAACATAGGATTTCGGTTTCGTATCGAAATGCGCAAGAGCACAGTAACATCCTTTCGCGTCGCTTGCAGGTGCGTTAAAATTGGCGGGTTTTGCGACGACGATTGAATGAATTTCAGATAATCGTTCACAGACAGCGTGAGGAAATTCAGTCGTATTCTAGCAGATCATAAATTTTGCCCGATCCTTCGTGACTTCGATTGTCTTAATTACTTCATCAGCTCGATTACTTTCATCCCGTTATTTCATGGCGACCCAAGCTTCACTATTTTTAATGATATCCTTTTCCTCCTCTTATCCTCCTATTTATTATCATCAAAACTCGAATACGGACGGAAAATACGAAGTAGATGCTATCCTTACACTCGCAATGAAAAGCGAGAGCATATAATCGTCATATATTATATATGCAAGTACTGCAACGAAAGATCGAGAAAATGGGATTCTTACTACATTATATTCGAACACGATGTACGCTAAAATTGCCGCGAATGAGTTGTCATGGCGACGCTCTCATTTTAGACTTATACTACTGTTCATTGTACACGCGACCCCAGCGTTTATTATATTTATCCGTTGTGCGATCACAAGGATTTTCCGATATTCCAATATCCTATCGGGATAATGAATTATTTATGAGATCAGATAATTGCTCGTATCTATTCATTACGATTTATTTATTTAACGGAAAATGTGTAGGAAATGGGAAGATTAAAATTATTACTTGCTTTGTCAGAAACTTAACGGCTCTCTCTCTCTCTCTCTCTCTCTCTCTCTCTCTCTCTCTTCTCTCTTTTTAATTTTGCCTGTGGAAATGAATACAACCCATCGAAATCACCCAATATAACACTATGTAGTAGAATAAAGCATAATAACTATTTCAATTTAATATCAATCCATCTTATCGACGTTGTGGTTACGTATTTACATTAATACTCGACGAGTATCGATGATACAATAGTATCGTGCAGATGAGAAGCATCGATGGCGCACAGCCGGAAATTAACGATCCGCGCGGTAATTCCTTTAGTACTTTCATAATGAATCCTTTTGTCACATACCGGTTCCTGCCAAGTATTCGATGAATGAATAATCGTCCTTCCTACTTTAATCGCCCACACGCTCGCGATAAAATATACCATAAATTTTACATCGGCGAAATCGCAATAGATAGAAATATCATCGTGTGTGATTGCTGATCATTGAGAAACGTAATCTTTGCGAAGCCATTAACGATAGAAAATTGTATATAAATAATTGTGCGATACAATCTACCCTTAAACACACACTACAGCAATAACACACTGTGATATATCTCATTCAATTGCTTATAACTTTTACGATAATACAGCTGTGAAAAAATGTTTTTTAAATTAGAATATAATGCCAGACATTAATTTAAGAAACATAATGGTAATGTATGTATCTTTCGAGCAAATGTATGTATCTTTCGTAATAAAAAAGTTATAAGCAAATGAAAAAAGCATTCGAAAAGCATTGGAAAGAAAAGCTGAGTGTATCGTACCGAAAAAGCGTTTAAGAGTTAAATGCGAATGACGCAGCGATAACTGTCTATATTATCAATATAAAAATCTGTGTTGAGTTTTATATAACAGTTATTAGATATTGTAAAATTCAATAGAGTACATCGATTGCATTTCAAATAAATAATTTAAGAGATATTATTTTTTTGAAAATTTAAATTTCTCCATTTAGCAATTGATTTTTTGGTCTTATTTATTAATATTCATATTCATATTCGTTCATCGTTTCGTGTGAAAAGGGGAAGAAAGACTCGTTTATTTCATACAATTTGTGTATCAATATTGAGACTTTTTTATCTCGCTTCCATTTATCTTAGAATTTGTGATTACACAAGCAGCTTGACAAAAAGAAAGAAAATTATGATGAAAAATAACTTGTCACCGATAAAATTCATAAGGCCGACGAGAAGTTCGTCTTAAGAAACAAGACTCATTCTGCTAATCCGATGAAGAAAGACCGACATAGAATAAATTGTTGTATGAACCATTAATTCCCAACCACGGTTCTGAACTTTTTGATTAATATCCAGATTGTTATCTAGGGAACCAATTATAACGTTCGCAGGAGTTTGTAAGGAAAATGTAGCATACTTGCTGCAGTAAAAAAAAAAAGAAGCGCAATGCGCGTTTCAGAATTATAATTCTAGATTATCGTAAGGTAACTCTCGACGGAATTTTAGAAGGTGTAGATAAACGTTAGAGCGTAATCTGATTTCATAGTTCTCTATTGTCTTAGTTGCAAGCGTGAGCTTATGAAAGCTCTCGGTACGCAACCACAGTCACGAGCCAATTAACCATATTAAAGACAGTTTATGCAAAAGGCCATCTTCCTTTCCTTTTCACGAAACATGGTTGAATTAAATGGTATTTCCTTTATTCGCGTTCCTTGTCTCATATAAATTTAAATAACTATCAGCTTAAATAACTATATCTTTCTCTGTTGTTTTTGAAAATGAGCAATTCAACAAACAAAGCATAGTCATAGCAAAGAAATAATATTATTCAAAAGACAAATATTGTTTTTAGGTAAGTAATTGCGAATGAATTGCGCAACAGTTTATTACTATCGTAACAGTAAACAGATCACAATAGCAAACAATATGCATTACTAAATATATTAGCTCTTTAGAAGCTTTAGGAATAAAATAAACGACTGGTTAGGCTTTTTTTCGTCTTCCAGCTGTTTTCTGGTGATCTATCTTTGGTCGTATTCTCAAGCGTTCGAACAACTTTTTCTTCAAAACAGTTATCGGGTTTTACCAAGATAGAAAAGCACGAAAGCAAGAAAAACGGGACCAAGTGAAAAATTTCTATGAAGACATTCTTCTCGGTTCACCAGACGCGCGATTCGAATTTTCATCTGAAATCGTTCGGAATATTCGACATCTGCTTGCGATTATATAATCCTCCTAGCCGACTCTCTATTTTTCCTCTCGAAACTTGTCTTTTAAAAAAACACAATTTTTTTTAGTAAAAATAATCCTGATAATACATCATTTTGTTTTTTATCGCATCGTTGTATCAAAATCACTGACGTGATTCCACATCCCGTACTTTTCCATAGCGCGATAGTGAAAAACTATGTAAAGGAAAATGATATTCATTGATAACCCTAGCTGCGATACACTTCTACGGTAGCGAATGGAATTATCGACCGACATAAGTGATGCCGGCGCTGAAAGGCTATTACACGATGATACGTTCCAAGAAGGAGGTCACCGAATCAACAAATTAAGTCATAACAAAGAACGTTGTAATGAAATATTTCATATTTAATAAAAATAATATAATTGCAAACAATGAAACACATGGAACACATAAGATAACGATATTTAATTGCTCATATCTACCGCTTGCGAGTAAATTGAAGATTTTATTCGACACTATTATATCAACGATAAGAAGATTAAGGAGTTAAATTTCTAAATGCTTAAATCAATTCTGAACAAAAAATATTTGACGACACGTAAAAAATCGTTTTAGCGTCTACATCAGAGATTATTTTACAATGCAGTTGGATCTTGCATTTTATTACAAATCCATAGTATCTCTGCAAGAACACTGCAGAAGATATTTTTTACTTTTATCCTGCTGTAAATAATTTCATTAATGGAACGAATAGTCTGCCGCATGATGATATTAGCTTTACACATAAAGCTTCCTTCACATAATCATAATTTTAGAGTTACTTCACTCATAGCTTCTTTTACATTAAATTTTAATTACTAAATGATATAAAACAAAAATGTGAACACATAAAAACGTGATTTATTGTTAATTAAAACTTAATATAAAAAATTGTAATTACTGCAGTTCTAAAATTGTAATTGTAAAAAGGATTATATATTTTAAAAAAAACTAATCTCGTCGGTGTGCTCACTTTGTTCACATTTTTATGTGATTCATTAATTAAAAGATTTAATCACATTTCTCAGTACTTGGAAAAATGTTTAAAGTAGCCAGATATTAATTATTAAACAGAGCATTGCGGGCCGATAAATTCAGATAAAATATCAAATCGCAAATACCGCCATTCCAAGATCGACGTGGAATGTAAAGGATCCACTATGCGTGAAGTATCCACCCGACGAGGAACTTATTAAATAGGAAGATTCGCGTTTCGCGCATACTTTAGTAAAAGAGATATTTCGGCGGCGCGGCATGCCGATCGATCGGTCAGGCAACGCGAAGTCTCGCGTATGAAGAATGTGGAAATCGCTCGTGAAATGGCCCGAAAGTATATATAAAACGAAATGGCGATCGTTCTCTTTCCCTCGTTTCTTCCCTTCCTTCTTTCATTCTTCTCTCCACCAACACGAGATTATCGATGAGGATACACAATCGATGGACTGCATCATCATTTCTAATATAACGGGCGCGTATAAAAAGTATCTAAATGTAAATATGTACGCCCGTTCTGTCTCGGTATAAAGAGAGATATTTTCGACAAAAAAGTACTTTTTAATTTCGACATTTCTCCATTTTCATCGAGTCTTCCCAATTTGTATGGACGAGCCAGTGAATTGAAAATGTTCATTTGTACCGATTAAATTCCTAATCTGCGGAGTTATATCATGTTGAGATAAAATTGCTTCCGGCAATAATCATACAGATCCCTCTCTTTCTCCCCTTCTTGCCCCGAAGCTGCAACGCAATTTGGAAGCATCACGATGTATTGTGTGTTAATGTGTGCCAATGGAAATCAAGCTTGACGATACACACGCTTGAGATCCACTGACAAACAAATCAAACATCCTATAATGGAATCAGTGTCTAATCACACGCTCCTGACGTGTTCTTCGCCGACCATCCGCGAAATTTGGTGTTGTTTAAGCAGATTGGAGCCCTCCGGTAACGTTTTCTCTAGAAACGCGTTTCTCATCTCGGTACATTGTACTGTGTGTTTCTCGATTTCATTTCTCATTCCTTTCCATTCATTCGGATCGTTCATTTGACCCAAAACGCAGTTCTACTCTCCTAAGCCGTGAATCGTATTTATCGAATGTCAATCATGAGCTTCTTCCATTTAATTCTTATATACGAGAATTCAGAAGTGTAAAAGGAATCACAAAATATTTCTTCAAACAATATCAAACGCGATATGGAAATCTATGAATTAA
>NW_017259317.1:278245-279509 GCF_001594045.1 Atta colombica | reverse complement strand
TATATACATATACATATATACGTGTATGTATAATAAAATAAAATTATATAATTCTATTTCCTTGTTTAATTGCACGAACATGATTTTAAAATCAAATATTCAATAGCTATGAAAGCTATATAAAGTATTGATATGAAAGATAATAAAACGTAAAAGATATAAATACTTTTATTATACATTTTTAGATAATTTTGGATTTCTAGATAATTTTATCCACTTTTTATAATTTGGAATGCTTTAGATATAAAAGAGACTAGTATAAAGCTATCATATATTATTATTATTATTCATCATTAAAAATATTTAAGTGTAAACTTAATCGAATACTTATAAAATAAATGTCCTTATTTTAATTTCCATTTATAGTTTTTTCTATTATAATAAAACAATTGTAATTGTTAGAAATTTTAGACATTCTTCAGCAAATTTATCAAACATAAAGATTAAATTGTCTACAATTAGATTTAGGAATTAATAAAATAAAAAATATCGCATCTATACAACGTTGTCGAATTAATGACATCCAAGAATGATTACTGAAATTCAGAAGCATTACATTTATGATGTTCAAAAAATATGATAAATAAAGTATTAAAAATTTACTCTTTTGTTAAATAAAACTCATATAGAGATATATTAAGAATTTAGGAAAATGTTTGGATAATAATAAAATATTATGAAAGCAATAAAAGAGAAAGAACACAATGCCATGCGGACAACTCTGCGACTTAATTATATATTACATAACATCAGTAATGCGTTACTCGCTACTAAACATTTTACCTGCATAAGTTTTCCTTTTTCGAATCACATCGACAACAGACCTGAGACGAAATCGATCTATTTATAGAGCTCAACGTCCCAGATATCAATTTTCGTGTGATCTCGAAACATTTGAAAAGGAATCCATGGGAATATCGAGAAGAATGGTGAGGTCGGAGTAGAAAATAGTGTAAACTTTAACGTCGGAATATCGCGACTGTAACAGATGTAGCAGAACCGAATGTATACCAGGAATGAAATAAATCTGTATTGTACCTTGAGAATATAGGGAGCAGCTCACTAACAAGGAGATGTGTATTAACGCATAGCAATAAAGTATAAACTTATTGCGCGTCGAGATTCAATCGAGAATACCTTGGAATACCATTGTGAACAATTTTCGAGCATTTGTTATTTTTCTTAAGAGTTTCCATTCTTGAAAAAGTTTTTAAAATAAAATTCTTTGCATCTAAGGGATTTTATATATACATATTTTTTTCAT
>NW_017259317.1:277881-278145 GCF_001594045.1 Atta colombica | reverse complement strand
ATAATATATATATATATATACTTGTTATCGTATATAAAATCTCTTAGATGCAAATAATTTTATTTCAAAAACTTTTTCAAGAATAAAAACTCTTAAGAAAAATAACAAATGCTCGAAAATTGTTCAATGGTATTCCAAGGTATTCTTGATCAAATCTCGGTGCGTAATAGATACTTTGTTGCTGCACGTTAATACATATCTCCTTATTAATGCTATTCATTTATCGTGAGGTAAGAAATATATTATACAGATAGTTCTAAAACG
>NW_017259317.1:271948-277781 GCF_001594045.1 Atta colombica | reverse complement strand
GATCCATTAAATCGGCCTCCCATCGGAATTTCCATATCCATCTTGAGCCGCTTAACTTGGCGGCGATCGAACGTGGATGGGATCCTTTGATCCGAAGTAGAATCGGTCTTGCGCATTATTAAGGATGCTCGTTTGCTCCGAGGGAACAGAAGAGAGAGAGGGCGGGAGGAGAGAGAGAGAGAGAGAGAGAGAGAGAGAGAGAGAGAGAGAGATTTATTAGCACCAGCTGTATATTGCTATTAAAGCAGAGCAGATGCTTTTAATCCACGATAAAAATAAATCGTTTTCTTTCTTGTATGCGCATTTAGTTATTTTAAAATGCCGTCCGTTCGTGTTTTAAATTGTCAACACAACTGATTGTATTTATTGTGTAATACTGTAAATACAGAAAAATGGTAAAGCCACAATAAACTAAATAATAATGATAACAAATGTACGGTATTTTATACATTTTGGATAGTAAATAAATTTTAAATTAAACGTATTAATTTGTCTAAATTCAATCAATACATCTAATTATAATTTTATCCTTTAATTTCATCAATTTCCATAGGCTGTTGAACTAGTAAGCGTTATAATTTAAATTCTTATTAATTCTCCTATGAACGAATTATTTAGACACAAACAATAAATAATCTTTCAAAAATAATATAAAAGAAAGATTTGTATCAATATTAATAATTCGTAATTGAAAAATAAATGTAAGAATTTATGATGTAGCATATAAATTACAGTGTTACATAAATTATATTTATTTAAAAAAATGAAAAATTATATATGTATTGTTTCTTTTTTAAATTAAAGCACATTAGTTGGATATTAAAATCCATATCCATACATATTATTAATTATTATATCATAGTTAACTTTGTTTTATTGTCTTGATATGTCCAGATATTATAAAGTGTTATTTGGTATATATATTTTAAAATCCATACCTTTATTTTATTATCATATTTATTTTGTAATATAAAGTACTACAGTGCATGTTAAAATATCACGAATATATTAAAAATGAAAACTTTACGAATAAATACGTCGTCCGTGATATTGTACATATATTTTTTCTTCATTTATTATTTAATCTATTCCATTATGGGCGAATTTATTATAAGAGGAATCAATTTCCTTTCATAATTGCTAACATGGCGAGAAGAAACTGGGGCATGCGTAAAATAAATCAAAATAAATCTATATTTTTAAATATTTATAGTTATTTTATTTAATACATCGTGCATTATCAGCATTGCCAATTTATTTAAATTTAATTTGCTCTTTAATGTTAAGAAACATGATGTTAAGAAACGTGATTAAATACAGATTACCTGTACGACTTAAATATTCTCAGTAGAACAAAAATATTAAATATTCTTTCTTAAAAAAACGATTGAAATCTTTTAAAAATTTTTAGCGTACGTTTCTTAGGAGAAATGATATGAGGGCACAACTATTTGCCTCCTATGATAGTATTCGAAAGAAAGTCTCGATTGTGTCCAATAGCTTTTACGGTACAGAGGGAAACGAAAATCATTTTAAAACGGAGAGGAAGCTGACACATTCGGCCTGAAGTATTGCGAGTACCTTCCGATATATTCCGAACGATTCTACGTTCAGCAATTCAGGAAACGTCCTTGCCGTGTATCTCTGCGTGAATCCACAAAACCGAGTGCTTTACGGCGATATTCAAATTTCATTGATACCCAAAATCTATGGGTTTTGAGGTATTCAGGACGCGAAAATTCTAAACATGCACTGGCAATGTTCTTGGTCTTGGTTTCTGCGACTTGGCCATTGTAGTATTGTAATTGTTCTTCGAGAAGGCGAATATTCTAATAACGTGGACAATTTTAACTATTCGTTACAATATACGATCTCGGAATGATCCGGATGTTAATATCTTGATAATCTGCGCGAGATATAGGTAAATCGCGGGGAAACTTGCGCCGCTTTCACGACTAACAATCTCATTCTGAAGTAAATTTGGCGAGTATATAAACAGTAGCAACACTTCCAATTATCGTATCGTAATTTGTCGGGGTATCTCATACAGGAGGAAACTCGTGTAGGTCTTAGCGAGATGCGCGTACATCGAATACGCCGCGGGGAATAAAACTTTACGAATCTCTCTGCACATGCCAGCCACAACCTATTGATCGATTCATTCAATCGGAATTCATGAAACAGAGCAAAACGCATGACAAGAGTGAATGTCGAAGTTGAGCTTTCGATATTTTACACGTCACTGGAAACGTAAAAAAATGCTCTTCCGCACATTAATCCTTTTTTTTATAACAAAATAATTTTGACAATATGAGAAGAGGCCAATAAAAGAAAAAAAATTCCGCAAAACACCTGAAAAGGATTCAAACCCGGAATTGAAATGTTTGTAAACGATTTTTTTAATTGTATATATATTCTTAAAGTTCTAATATACGTTCTTGTTTGCGAATTGCATTCTTTCGCCTTACATGTATTAATATATTATTTAACTTATTAATATATTATTAACAATTGCGGAGACTTATATAGACACTTATCTTACAATTATAGGATGCTTTCCATTTGATGACATAAGTCGACACAAGTCGACATAAGTATCGTTCTATCTTTATCACTCTCTGACTGTCAAGAAGGATAGAACGATGCTTACGTGTCGACTTGTATCTGCTTGTCATCAAATGGAAAAGCATCTTTATATTGGATTTATTCTTGAAGCCACAAACTAATTTGTTTTGTTTAAAATAATTTTTATTATTATTTTTTAAATTCTCTATTCTGATATTCAGTTTTATAACATAAGCGAGATCAACACATACATTACATAACCTTAACCAATTTTATCGTATTATTAAAAAATAACAGGAAAAAATGTAATAGGGTATTTTCCGTTATAGATTTTGCTATAATCTGATAATGAGTTGACCGGAAGATAAATTTTTTCATATCAGGACAAAATCGCAATGAACGAATAACACTTTATCTAAATACAACAACCGAGTATTTGCGCGTGTAAGCCATAAATAATGCCGCAAAGGGGGATTATAGGGGTTTCTTAAGTACAGTATTACGTGCAGTAAATACATAGCACGCGCGCCTGGCGCGGCATGGTATGGCATTCGGTGTAGTACGCGAGATACGCGCGTTCACACGTATGCGAAGAAAGGAGGAGAGGAGGAGAGAAGAGAGAGACAGAGAGAGAGAGAGAGAGAGAGAGAGAGAGAGAGAGAGAGGGAGGAGAGAAGGACACAAAGACACAGGGGTTGCATGCACACGGATACTTTCTGGGTCACCTTCTCCATTATCAAAGAATCCAGGGCCTGGCCTATGATACAAGGAAAATGAACGTAACCTGGTGCTAAGAGAGTAAAGAATTTAAACTCTTGTAGACGACGGCGCCGTTGCAGCTCCGTAAATAGTTAAAAATGCATACATGTCGCTTTTAATAGGGAAACGAGACAGCAGAGCGATCGAGTATTACATGAAACTGAGAGAAATACATGGAACGAGTGCGAAATGGTTTGTAGCAGAGAACAAGATTTAAGGCTATAATATGATCGATGAGCTGTACTGCCAATAATTTTTCGTTATATAAAATGAAATACTTCACTTAAATATAATACATAAATATCGATAAAATCAGATACGATGGCTGCTAATCTTCTTTTTGCAAATAATCGCGAAGTTATATTTCCTGTAACGTTTGCAGTGGAAAATATGAAATATTCTGTCAAATTAAATTTCGAATACCATTGATTCGATTGCCGGCTTCTCTCCTGGGATTGCTCATGGGATTTTATCGCGCTAATAAATAAATATTAAATCAAAATACGAAAAGAGAGAGAGAGAGAGAGAGAGAGAGAGAGAGAGAGAGAGAGAGAGAGAGAGAGAGAAGGAAGGAAGGAAGGAAGGAAGGAAGGAAGGAAGGAAAGAGAAAGAGAAAGAGAGAGGCAAAAAGAGATAAAAATAGACGCAATTCGATCTCGTGCAGCTCGTTAATTTGCAAACGCGATGCGGGATGTTATCATGCTCTTGAAGTGAAATCAAACGACTTCGTTCCGGTGCTCTTAAAGCTCTTGCTAAAGGGTACATTTACTTTGCTACGTATAGAAAATCTTCGAGGCGAGAAGAAAGCGAAGGAGGAAATCGCGGACTGTCGATATGACTTATTCGCAATCTTTCTCAAACTGATTGCGAAGGGCACAATGCCCCGCGGGACTGAAGTAAAGAGCAGTAGCCGAGAGGGAAGCAAAATACAGAACGGAGTGGAGGCAGCCATTCTTTTTGTTTTCTCTGTATTTATCTCGACGTTTCGCATGAAGAGAAACTAAGCGGAACGCATTAGCGCCTTTTGCTTACGGAAGAATTCTGTATGTATGAAAAATTCTATGCTGAGAGAGTTTTAACAATAAGAAAAAAAGAAATTACATATAAAGAGGTATAACTTCTTTTTTCCACATTAACAAACATTCTTTTTCTACAGAAACAAATTCAGAAAAACGTATTCTTTGTAACGCAAAAATTGCGTTAAAGTATATTAAATAAATAATAAATCAAATTTTTATTTAAGTAATGAGATACATGTGAATAAAAACGAAATATTATTAATAGGAAGTTCAATTCAGCAAAAATAATTTTTAATTCTAAACTTTTCTGTACTTGACTATGTAATGACTATATTATGTTAAGCACTGTTACTGCATTTTTTATTGTAATATTATTTCAGTTACTTTAATTTGTTAATTTAATTTATCTCCTTTCTATATATATGCTTTTATATTGATGCTATACATATCGAATACTATTTAAATCATCACTATTTATTTTTAAAAACTTATAATACATTTATTTGAAGATAAAAAAGTAAATTAAATTATGTTGCCATCTCTAAGCTGATGCTTTAGATTAGAAGCAATCGATAAGTACGCCAGATTTCCCGGCTTGAGTTTTAACCCAAACTGACCCGTATTTCCGATCGTCTTTATTAATTAATCAAACTGCAGCAGAATTACTAATTAACGATAAAAAATCAAATTTCATTACGCACGAGATACACGTTGATGAATCTTATTATTTGATAAACTCTCACCGCAATATTCCGCTTTCCTATGCGATAAAAAAAATTGCGATAGAAATGAACAAATTGATCAACAATATTATCTGCAATAATTGTGAAACACTAATTAATCTATATTATAAATGGAATCTATTTTAATGTGTGATTTCGAAAAAACTAGCAATATTTCAACTTGATAATCGAAAAATATTTGCACAGCGCACTAAAAGTTTTTATCTCATTTATCTCATTATTGGCAGACAAGTTACGCGTGACTTCATTTTTAATGAAACTCGTGAATAAACAAAGATAAACGAATCGAGAAATTAATTAAACTTGAGGTTATCGATAATATGTGTAAAAAAAAAACTGATGATCAGAACAACGTATTTCACGCAAAGTTATAACGAAATTGATATTCCATTTTCCAATCCCTTTCAATCCCTTCCGGGTGATTTTCCTTCTGGGAATTCAAATGGATATACTTTTGATGTTACATAAATATGTGCATTACAAAGACATCGACTATGCACATTCCTATTATTGTCTCTTCTGACATTAACCGCTGTCTTTTTCGAGATGCTATCATCAACAGCACTTCGCCGCAAGCTCCATTATACGCTCTACGCTTCCTCGTGCGATATAATTGCATCAACTGTAAGGTAATGTCAGTAAGGTCGAATGTCCGATGGCATTTCTAAAATTAACAGCGATGCAATATCTAAATGTGCATCAACGTAAAGAACATGCACACACTTTCTTGTCTTTGATTATATCGAA
>NW_017259317.1:269974-271848 GCF_001594045.1 Atta colombica | reverse complement strand
ATATATATCATGTATTGATTTTCGCATTATTTACAAATGATGCACAAGCAGAAAAGAAAAAAGAGAGATACGCACGAGAATACTATCAATAATAATGATGAAATATTATAATATTTACATTTGCCTTCTTCTGATAAAACCTTGTTGTTTGATATGCGATGGCTTTATCATCAGGGTTGGTAAAGATTAATGTTTTTTTTTTTAAGAATAAAACGTATTGTGTTTTTTCTTAAATATGTTTTTAATGTTTTAAACAGTACTATAAAAAAACATATTTAAAACATATTAAAAACATCAATTAAGCATGTTTTAAACTGTTTAAAACACGTTTAAAACATTTTTTACCAATACGGATTTTTAGATACGAATTCGCATTATCGATTTTCTGGCTGGTCCAACTTTCTTGAAATCAATAATGGCAGGTCGAACGCGCATTTGTTCGGCTTCATGAGTAATTTAACGACAGAGATTCAACAAATCCTCTCTCGATTTCGATGTAAGGTCGCAGTGAGAGACAAATGAGCTACATGAGATCCAATAAAAGTGGCTTATTAATTAAAGTCGGATTATATTAGCGGCCGAAGCGACAAACTTACAATTAGTGAATTGATCATGAATGCAAGCTTTCGTTATATTTCAGCTCAACCTATTACTTGGAAAATACATGTTATGTATGTTGTTATATCGAACATGAGTGCTTATCACAATATCGTTTCCTGTTTGAATACCGCTTCGGCAAACGCAAACTGTACCAGAAAAGACAACAAAATCGTATCCCTTAGTTAATTTAAGGTAAACTGTAATAAAAATTTAATCTGAGACATTGCTATAGAAAAACATTCTTGAAATTTAAAAAGCTGTATAATAATAAATTTTCGATGTTCTTATTACAAAAAAAATTGACTTTAGAAGTTATAAAAAAAGCTTAAAGTATTTATAATAAGATTCTCCATTCGCTTCAGAATATTCTGCGAATGTCAATAATAAGTTGAATTAAAAGCATTCGTAAGAATATACAAAGAGAAATCGGTTTGATCGCGTGACACTAAGATAAACTATGGCAAAAAAAGAGATTAAAATCTTGTTATCTGCGATTATGATTTTCGATTTCGCGTGTTTGTTTGATATAAGAGGTTTTAATGAAGTGCGGCGCACCGGGAATCCCTTAATTTATCTTGAATTATTATGCGTGATTACTCGCAGCACTGACATATTGCGAGCTTTCAACCAAATTACGCAACATACATATTTTACTTCCGCCTCGGATATACGATTTTGTAACATATATATCTTCCCTTCCTGCTGTTCCGATCACTGCTGTGCACGTACGTACGTACGTGGATGAAAAATAAAACTGTAAGCTTCCCGCCACGAATTTTCACAAACTTCCACGACGATCCGAGCCCCGCTTTGCCGCACTTGTCATTCGGATATTTTACTTCATGCGGCCTTCGATATTCATCGAAATTTTCGTTCATGGACTTCTCCATTCGCGTTCGAAACTTCCGCCCTTCAATTTGTCATCATCGGATTATTTCTTTCAACTTACGTGCACTTTAACCATCGGAAGCACATAAATGCTACAGCCGCCGCACGTTCGCATTAATAAAAATTTGCTTAGAAAATATGCTCAAGTCTATAGCGAAGGAAGGAGAATAAAATTGGAACAGAAATGATAAGAAAAGAAAGAATGCAAGAAGGCTTTCATATGCTGAGAACAGTATCATTTTGCATGCACGAACGTGACCGCGTCGTTAATGACTGCCATTTTCTTTCCGGAAATATCGTTACAGTGCATGGCAAACTGTTAATCAATTTGTATTCGATAATACATTCATCTTGCTATAAAACGTGAGCGCCATTCTTACGCAATG
>NW_017259317.1:260847-269874 GCF_001594045.1 Atta colombica | reverse complement strand
ATATATATATATATATATTTGTGTGTGTGCGTTTTGTTGTGTGAGAGATAAATAGCGATCTTCTCATATATGTATAATGATTTTATGATAAATTTTTTACATGTAACAGTAATGTTAGGTCATATAATAATATATTTATCATATTTACATGATTATCGTACTTCTCTTGTATATAGATCGTAGATAATAACGTTTAACGTGGCATATTTCAGGTCACGCAATTTTCAGTCAACCTATGGTATATTTATGAGAGAAGGTGACTGCGTGTCACGTAGCCGTTTTCTTTAGCGGTTGAGTCGTTCCCTTAGTCCTTGAATGGAATTCTCTTTTATTTGAAAATCAATTTATCTGCAAATGCAGAAAATTGCGAAAATTGTGATCGCTCCTTCATTTCGGCAACACATTTTCCTCGATCGTTGTATCGTTGAGAGCAACGTATATTTCTTTATTTATTATTATACGGCGGAAAAACGTTAGGATGAAACGTTCCTTCATTGAGAGTCAACACGTATAATTGAAACTTAATGAATGTTGTGTGAGAATATAGTGTTTACATTTGACATTATCACCTGTTTAATGAATGAACGACATTCTTATTACTGCAATGATTATTACAGTTTTAGATACTGGCGCAATACTAGCAAACTACTGGTCAAGTTACTAGATAATAACTTGAACTCCATACTGGCAGATGGTACTAGTCCATTTTAGTCATTTATCAGTGATGGCCCAGTACTAGCTAATAGAACTTCAACCGTCATTTAACAACCAGTCATTTGCCAGTGATGGCTCAGTACTGGTTGACAGAACTTTGATCAGTTGACAATTGTAACGGTGGCTAAGCGTCGGTTTTGTTGTAACTGCTGACAATCCTATATGGGTTTCTGGCTGTGCGATTGATTCGTTAAATATAATACACAGATACATTTGGCGCAAATATTTGGGTCGTCCGGTCGATTAAGGAAGGGCAGTTTTCGGCAGTAGATTCGGATTTGCCAGAGGCAATGCGAGATATTCTGCGCATTACGAGAAATCGTACCATTTCGACACCCGAAAGAAGAAGAAATATTCTGCGATAAAACAAGAAAAAAATTTGTGCTAGAGTAGAGCAATAAATTCTGTAACTTATTGTTATGCACGAAATTGTCCATGCTCTCGTGGGGAAAGCGTAGTAAACAGAAACGTGCGCAGCAGAGTTTGAGGCTTCTCTTTCTTCTCCGTTTCATTTTTTTCTTTTTTTTTCAAAATGTCCTACTTTCTGGGTAATATTTATAGCGATATAAAGCAGCGCAAGTTTCGGAGCCAAATCGAGCACGAACTCGACTCTCGAACTGCTTTTTATCCAACTGTAACTTTTGCTCGCGACCCAACTGCCCTTCTATCGAAGAACCCTTTTTGAGTCCCTTTCTATTCCATTCCTCTGTTATCCTTCCTCCTTTCTTCTCTTTTTCAATGTGTACGTTCGCCTTTTCGCTTGGCTCTTCACTGGATCTCACGGACCCGGGAAGAACATCGAGATATTTGAACTTTCACGCCACGTAAGCGATCTGATATAAAAGTTTATTTGTAAACTCTCGGCCTCTCCTACCGAAAACCACTTTCAGCCATTCGGTATAATCCTTACATAGCCGTCACAATGAACGATCGGAGAATGAAATGTAGAGCTTAAGACACACTCTGTATACAGAGTAATAAATTTGCGTTGAAGAGAGAGATGGGTGCTTATTTCAGGCGTTTCCCAAGCGCCTGATTTATCTAAGCAACTTGGATATAAGGATATACGTCGTATTACGTCCCTCGGGAGAACAGGTGTTGAGAATAATTTCACCCCTGGCCGATTTTCTCGTTCCGGCAACCGCCCATTCTTTTTACGTTGCGCGAAAAGTACATAGAGACAATGCCAAATAGATGTTGAGCAAGAGAAGCTTCGGGCTAAGTTTACCGTGCTACGTTTTACGCGGTCTCTCCACACCGTGTAGAAATTGCATCTGCATCGAAGAGATGCGAATAAATCCTTCGGAAATCTCATGTCTCTCGCAGCTGCAAGAAATTATTAAAACATTTCGGGCGAAGCTGTGCATGTGTATACCTTTCGATATCTACCGGTAAATCGCGTCAAACTCGGACGCAAGCTTAATCCGCCGCGAGATTTCACGCGATCAATACCATACCATGTTCCTTGTCGAATTGTCGAATGGCACGTCGTCATTTTTCACGTCCTGCAAAGCGACAGGCACCTGAATGCAAATCGCTTTCGTTGCATTTACTATCCGTATCTCTTTGCGTTCGCGCCTTCCAGCGGTCTTATACACAGCGAAGAAAAAAAAAAAAGAAAAAAGAAACTGTCACCCGATAAGAATGTCGAGTCGTTGAGGCTTGTAAAATACGATTGAGACCCGAACCTGTCGAGATCCTCCTGAAGAGGATAGAATACTGCTTATTTTTCATTCTGTTAGATATATTGTCCCTTACGCACTGCGGTTTTGTTTTTCCAGCAAATTTGAGCGGAGGGGAAGAGAGGTATTCTTATAGCATAATGTCGATCAAACACGAATATCTAAATAGCTCAATAATTAAAGCTGTTCTTCCAAAAATTTATTATTCATTCAGCATATTTTATTTTATCACTAATTAAGCTAAATTATCATTAATTAAAAAATTGATCAATTTTGTCTTTTATCTGTTGTAGCATGATGTCTGTCTGGATGAAGTTTACCAATATTGAACAACATGATCATCTTCGATGGATTTAGATATAAACTTTAGAACGTAAGTAATGCTTTATAAACAGTTTCCTTTTTTAATTTTCCGGGAGTTGCGTAAGTTAATAGTAGAATCAATTCTGTCAATGGAGTTATGAACTATCTTAAAAAACACTTCCGAAAATTTTGAGGCGACAGCAGAATCTTATTACGAATATATACTTTATATACGCTTATATTATAAATATAAGCGTATATGTTTATATTATAAATATAGCGTATATGTATTATATTATAAATATAAGCATGTTTGTATAATATAAGCGTATATGTTTTTCTGCTATGAGTAAAAATAAATTTTGTATTTCTACAATTATTGTAATCGATAGATAGATTTTTAGTTCATTGGAGCGAATTGATCTTGTTTGAATTTTTCTATTGAGACAACAGTCATTTCTAAATTAAATACGAGGAAAATGAAGTAATTCGCATGAATTAAGTTTCCAAAATACAATAATAAAATAAGATTTGGAATGAAAACTGACTTCGAGTTTTTTAGAATGTTACATTTAATATGTGACATTTAAAAAATATATTGCAAGTAATAATAAGATTATTAAATATAAAAAAGAATGTTCATTCACAAAGCTATATATAGATACTAAGAAAATCTGTACAGATTAACGTATGGCTTTCTCTTTCAAATTTACACTCTCAGAAGCTAAAATTATCAATTTCAACTTTTGATAAATTTCTTATTTAATTTTAATATAATAACATATAATTAATATGTAGCAATTTCAAGAAGTTTCTCTCCTTTTTATTTTATATAATTAATCATTTTGATTTTTAATTCATATATAATGAATTAAAAGCCAAATAATACGGCTATTTGTATAATGCTATAATTGTCATTTTTCGATATGCTGCAGTGGCAAGTACAATATTTTAAAACGCAGCCTTATCTTGTTGAATTTAACTGTCGTCTTTTCACAACGATATCAGACAGCGACGTACGCTATCAACTCGCTTGGTAAAGCAAACGAAAATGTGATTTTGGTACTCCACGGCTACGGATAGTAAATCACGTATCGTGGTTGTCGATGTGCTTCCTCCGCTTTTGCCTAATCTAATCTACATGTTTGCTCAATATTCTCACGCACGCGTATCCTCTCGTCACATTTTCATCATTATTTCACGTGATTTTCCCGCCACCACAAAACTACGGCGACGATTTTCAAAGGTGATAATACCTTTCATCCGCATCTAAGTTTGCCGTCGCAAACCCACTGCTCTATATTTCTTATGTTTTCGCATTTTCTCTCTGGAACTTATAAGAAGAAGTTTTTGCAGCTTTATCGAAAGAATGGCGAAACGTCATTCCTCCCGACATGGAACTTTTTATTCTTTCACATTTCCGCGACTGCGACAAGCCGACGCGCAACGCGACGCGCGTCGGTCGCATCGCATAGCAATCTCTAAAAACCTGAAGAGAAGTTTTAAGCTGTTCTTTCACTGTCCTCATACCCGACATGCTGCGGTCATTAATTTTTATAACTCTCACCGGCAAAGAAACGAAATTCAACGACTTTAATTCACCGTTTGCATAATGTCGCAACAGGATAAGCTGATAGAACTACAACGAATCTTTTGAAAAATAAATGCGAAATACAAGCTTAATACTTCAGGACTAAATTCAATTATTGTTACTCTCTTTTCCATCCTTTCCGCCGCGAGCAACGAGGACAATTTTTTGTCCTCCTATGAATTCTTTAAATGATACGGTAGAGTACGTGGGAGGTACAAGGTAAAATTTATATTGCGACACGAGCAGCAATGCGGGATGTAAACCACATGCTGGTCTCGCTCCTGCTCGCTTCTAATCTAGTGGTGAGGAAAAAAGAGTTACACATTGAACATGCAAATATATTGAACAAATATCTATTAAATGGAAAAAGATTTTCATTCTAAAGCCTACTATAGACAATCTATAATTCGCGATCAAATTTAGAATCGAATTCTATTTACAATTTTGCTTAATAACTTTTATTTTTGGTTTATTTTAAAATATTATTCTTTATAAAATACTTTTCTTATCTTTTTTGTCTAAAGTCCACTTTACACTATTTATATGATTTCTATAGAAAACATATATTAGTGATATATATTTTAGTGATATATATGTATGTATTTTATTTATTTCAATATTTTTTATGTACACGACACGCAAAATTATAAACAGAATTCTATTCCGAATTATTTTATAAAGAACAACAATATTTTGAGGTAAAAACAAAAGTAAAAGTTATTAAGTAAAAAGCTTGAATACAAAGTGTATCTAAGAAAACAAAGAATACAAATGTCCATAAAGGTAATTTAATTGCTCAGAAAGAACATTAAAGTTAAAAATTTTACTCAAGTTACATAATCCATTAGAATAATCCAACAGGTATTAGTGTAACTCAACCTAAAGGTATGCCACATTTAAATTACAATTCTCGGATGCGCAGTAAGTCGGAAATATTTATTGTTATTTTGTCGGAAGGTTGCTATTTGATACAATTGAAATTGGATAAATAAAGATACAGTAAATCCTTTAAAACCTAAGTTAGAAAGAAAGCAGCACACATATCGATATAAGCTATAACGTAAAATTTTTCCTCAATCTTCAATTAGTGAAAAGGAGAAACTTCAAAGATAAAGAGAGAAATATAATTAATCCTTTTTATTTTTAAGAATATAATTATTACTTTATTGCACATCTATTTTAATTCTTAATAAATAATTTACAGTATAAAGAAAATTCTATAAATTAAATTATTCGATATTTAATGAATCATGATATATTTTTCATTTTTCAAATATCTCTTTTATATTGAATATGTGACATTAATGATAGCGGAATATGAAACAAAGATGTTTCTCTTTGCTATCTCGTGATTTGCTAACTTACAGAAAGTTAATTCGCTACCTTCCATCTTTCTCAGTTCTAGCTTCTCCTCTAATTATTGCGCAGCAAACAAATTCGAATTACCCTAAATGACTACGAGCACTAATTCGAAGTTGGAACGTACACACTAAGATGGCTGAAAAGTTTAATTACATTTGTCACAGTAGAAAATAGGTTGTTTACGTAAAGACAAGAAGACGTCGATCATTGTTACACACTGCGTTAGTATGTAGTATGCTTACAACATTTATTACTACGCTCTGCGCGATAGTTTTGCTTGAAACAGGAATTACCATTAATTTCAAACCGATTGTTTTGAATAAGATGAATTTTTATCGTAAATAATTTCATTTAAGAAATAACCGAGGCATTAATCATTCGTTTGGCTTTATCGCATACATAAATTAAGTGTATGGATGTACGTTTACTTTTATTCAATGATTGCAGTTCATGCGTGTTATCAATCGATTCGTAAATCAGCGGGAAAGGAAATGCCAAATATATTTCGGCTAGACTAATATTGCACATTTCTCAATCGAAAACGAAATTGCATCGTGTAAAATCACTCAGTTACCAAAATGAAAGCGTACGACAGAATTTATTACGCGACCCACATGGCCGACGCTTCGAGCATGTGATATGTTCATCAATTTTGATTATTTTTCCAACGACGTGGAATGAAATGTTCGCCTATGTATGAAAATATAAATATATTTATTTATTTTTATAGAGTTCAAAACATACAAAATGCAACAAAACGTACAAAATACAACAAATACTTTTATGTATAAATTTTCTTTTGGCAAGAATTTTGTAAAAATTTTGCGAAACTATTTGTTATAGAATTAATCAACACAGCGCAACGGTTAAATAATATTTGCGACGGAAGATCATCAGATTGTATGATTTTTTAAATGAGCTATACATCAGCGGATATCTAATTTCAAGTTTAATTGTCAAGATTGTACAGATCATAATCGCCTATTAAATCTTTGCTCGACGAGAAATCGATTTCAAATTCATCAAAAAATTTATGACCGAAGGAACACACGGTAAATCTGGGTCACTCCGTATGTGCCACTGGAACGTGTAGGAAATGCATTCACGGCTTTGCAGTTCCCAGCTCTTTAAACGTTGTTAAATCTAGCAAAGGCAATCTTAATTGGAGCGACATTAAATGCTCGCGTGTATAGGGCTGATGATTCAAATTACCTTTATTAATAAAAGCTCCATGATTCTGCATCTTCAATTCTCCGCTGTCCGTAACACACGCGTAATAATGACTTTCATTTTTTCTCATGGCAAGAATCAGCAGCAGATGTAATTTGTCGAGATAACTCTCGGAGATTATCCGTCGATTAATCAATCGTGATTAATACTAACGGTCGGGCAATATTTATTCCCAGTGTAGATCTCGGTGTGTTGAGGGGGATGGAAAAAAAATGTGCCGAGGCAGACGGGCGCCAAGCAGAATTAGATTTAGAGTGCCAGTCATTCTTGCTTTCACGTTTTTACGCACGATGCAGCATGTTGTTCTATCGTGAGACTTGCCTCAGGTTGCTGCAAAGGCAACAGGGAAAATGGCATACAATAGGGCTCGTGCATCGAGCTTCCTAAACGCGAACACGCGAATAGCCATGCTGCGGTCCAATTGACACGCACAAAACCCATTTAATAGATGGTGGAAACGTCACTACGTCGGGATTAGTAACACGTGACGTATACACACGGTTGCCTCGCTGGGGAATTAAACTGATGAACATCTCTGTACATTATCCTAATCAAATAATCAGATTATCAGTTCTCGCTCAAGGTGATTATTAAGAAGACGTGAATTCGGTAAGATTTGAGATCTGTTGTATAACTTGTCAGACAAAGCTTTTTTTACAATTGTCGTTTATGGCGCGTCATAGATGTAATAAGAATAGATTGCATGTTTTTACGACGACATTGTTACTATCGGTTTAGAAAGAATAATGTAGTTTCAATCATATTACTCCTTTTTTTTTGAAAAGAGAGTTAAAGAGATCTTTCTAATAAAGTGTAGGAGATCGATTGTGTATCTTGAAACGAATAAAAAGTTACAAAAGTGAAAAAATGAATTTAGAATATTTATAATTTCATTGATGAATATCTAATAAATTAATTTACTTTCGTCATTTTCACCTCATTTTGAAATACACAAATCGATCCCCTGAAACTAAGATCAGGAAATGCACAATCTATAGGACCTAATTACTGACGGTGTCCCAAATATTAACAATCTGATTTTAAATGCTTTTTTAAATATATAAATTATATTATAATTGCATTTAATTTTATTTAAATTTAAAAAATGTCTACTTATAGTAACATTAAATACAATTTTACTTATAATATAATTTACATATTCAAAAAAGCATTTAAAATCAGAATTTGGGACACTGTCAGTAATTGGGTCTTTTATCCTTTCATTTATGAACTCGTCGAAGCCAGTATAACTCATTGCGGATTGAGCGTTCGCTCGAGTCCGGATTAAAAAAAAATATGGAAATATATTGCGTCGCAACATCTTAATGTTTTTATATGATATTATAGACAAGATTCGAAGATGAAAGACAAATCATGTCCTTTGAAGGATCTCGAAAATTCCAACTATGTTCCTGTCGACATTCTCGCGATAGATGCCTATGCGACTTTGCAGTTTCGCTGCAATTCGGCTGAATAGCAAGAGTCGGACACGCTTGGCTAACGCTCGCGTGGGTTGTACACACGTGACATCGATCTGAGGACTTCCCGACCTGGGCGTGGTCTCGCAAAACGGGAATAAAGGACCGCGATCGTTTATCTACCAGCATTTAACGCGGACGTCACAGAAAGGGAGCCATCATTTTTTAAGCGCTATAGTAAATCATTCTTTGCGAGTAAACTTTATAACCTAGTCCAGTGCAAGTACGCAAGTACAGTGTTACATACTGATTAGTATTTTATTCTGACGTCTAATATCTTAAGGATTACTCCACAAATCATTTAAATTTATGACCATCTAAAAATCATTTATAATTAGTACTTATTACGAATGTAATGTAAAAATGTTAAAAAGATATAAATAGATAACAATATTAAAAATCTTTTACCATATGAATATTTACACTGAGGGAAAGGATTTTGTTAATTTAACAAGCCACCAGTACCTTTAACCGGTGATCGGTAAATACGTGACAACAAATTTTGTTGTTGTGATTACCGCTAGTCTGTTATATCAATCAATTATTAGTAACAGAAGCAAACTATTATATATAGAATCTGATCTTTTGGATAAATTTTAGACTTGTTTACATAGAATTCGTAGATGATCGTGGAATCTTAAGTCATAGGAAATCGATCAAGCACAAT
>NW_017259317.1:254119-260747 GCF_001594045.1 Atta colombica | reverse complement strand
TTATATATAAGCCTCTTATTTGCTAGTGATACTATTGATTATTTGTTACATTAACGAATTAATTTGCAATCGTAACAAAAAATCGGTCATTTTTTTAAACAAATATCACATTTGCTTTTCCTTGATTTGTTCCTATAACAAAATCATTTCTCTCAGTGTAGAAGCATCAGAATGTAAAAGGATGCATGTTAAATAGCTTCTTTAAACTGTTAATACAATAAACTATTAACTATTACAATAATTATATTATATTAAATTATATGTATCTTCGTGTACCATAGATATACATTTATAATATACTTATTTCAAGATTTTTTAAATTGAAAATTAGTAGATGATCATGGTATGCAGATGAAGCTTGTACGCTTAAAAATTGATGGCAATATAGTGCAAATTAATTCAATGACCAAATTCATAAATTAATTTATAGAAATAATAGCTTTTTTTAATCACTGTCTGTTTGTTTGTAAAATGGGAATATGACACGCAATAAGCGCTGTGATAGATAGCTGCAATTAAAAATCATACTTTTCATCAGGATCGTCATCAGGAAATCTCTGCGGAAAATTCTCAATTTTCGAACATGCAAACCTGCGTGCATTTTCTGTGTACATCGATGCGTGTGGATACATTTGCACGAACAATCTGACAAATTTGTTTGACGTGAACGCGAAAAATTCGTGGAAAAAATCTCAATTTTTGTATTTTTCAACGGAAAATATCCGGCTTATAATTTCCACAAGAAATGGAAGTTCGCTATATTTACCGCATGTTTTAATGCGCGACCAGGAGTTATTCACTTATTTTTCCGACACAGTTCATGCCATGCAGGAAATTAAACTTTTCCTTCCATAACTAATTTTCCACCAGGTTTGCGCCACGAAATATTTTCGACGCCAGATTATGGTCGGGAATATTAGTTTGCTCTCTTTTTCTCTCTCCCCCTCCCTTGCATCCTCGCACTTCTCACTGTACCGATACGTTAATTATGCAGCATAATGCTTGTTGGACCCCCGCGAAAGTTCGCTGCGTATTTTACGGCGCGTGCGGAGTTATAATTACAACAAAATATCACCTATTACCAACGTATTTACCGCCGCTGCTGCGGTACCGTAGGGAAAGAGCAAATTTGTTTGGCTACATGCGTAACTTGGCACGTAACAAGCACAAAATTAAGTTATCAATTTACGATGTTCCTGTTTAGAATTCAGACAACAGTTGAGAATTAGTTCCACCAAGAAGGACCGTCATTTCATTGCCTTCTAACGGATGACCGATCTTCTTCCTTGTGAAATAATGCATTATTGGCAATTATAATGCGTCAACTATAATAGACTCTGTTGCATCAAGTATGTGCTAACTATAACAGAATTTGCTTCTAGGCACTTAGCTTGTAAAGTTGTGTGTTTCCACAAACGACGTTCCAATCTTTGCCAAGAATGCGTTGAAGAAAAATGAGCTCTGTTAATAGTCGCTTATATGCGCTAAGCAAGTCTTTTGCAATTTATTTAGATAGTCAATGTGGGCGGGAGCGATTTTACGATGAAATATAACCTTCTTTAGAAAGATTCTTTAAGAAATACCTCGGTTTATTACAACCAATTCTTTCATGAAAAAAAGAAATGTAAGCTATGAATAACACAAAATCTAATTATATATGCAATAATTGCGATAAACGGACATTTTAAATTATATAAAATTAAATTTTATAAAACTAAATTACTTTATATCTTACTTTTATATCTTATACAAGATAAATTACTTTAATTTTATAAGAATGTGAACTCTTAAACTTAAATAACGACATTAATATTTTAAGATATTAAACTTAATTTTTTGTTGCAAATTTCATGAGCTGATCACACGTAACAAAACAAAAACGGATAAATAATAAACAACTCCCGTATTATGGCATTAAAGGAGCAGTCCACTACCGTTTAATTAATCTTCACGCAGCATCGTCGAAGCAAAGCGGAAAGCTCGATCCGTGCTTAATTAAGGTGTCTAAGCGCCGTGTAACACCAGACGCATTTCAATGAGCATCCGCAGCAAGTGCCTTAGGAACGTCAAATTCGATTAATTATACAAATCGATAGATCAGATATTAATTTTGTACGATACATGACGTGCATTATGCCACATACAAAAGAATCGACTTTATATATGGCTTTTAAAGCAATTTTTAATTGCTTTAATTAATTATCAAATTTTAAACTTGAAACAAAATCAAGATATCAAAGCAAAGAATTGAAATACTATATTAATTCAATTGAATTAATTTGCGAATTAATACATTATAATCTACAATTAACAGATATAATAATAATATATACAATTAATAATATAATTTAGTTAAGTATATAAAAAAGTATATAAGATAAATAATCTCGAAACATTTCAATTTAGATTATATATTGATTATTTTATAAATATATTAATCAAGCTATTTGTTATAATTTAATTTATTATATTATAAAATATTTTATATGCATATCATAGAAATACGATAAAATATACTGAGAAATTGCATCAAAAATGATTACTTTAAAAAATGATTGAATTAGTCTCTAAGGAAACATATTTGGTTCAAAGAATTTATCTCGATATTTATATCGAGAATTCGAAAATCTTTTGTATATATGTAGTACAAACAAATAATGAAACGAAAATGGAAAGAAGCGTAACAGAAAAATTTTTGGCATCACCACTCACAAGATTAAGGTTTACGATGCGCACACGAAATGGAAGAAAAGCGTTGAGATGGTTTATCCCGAATCGGTTGCATCATTTGTCTTCGTTAATCGAATAATCTCAACTGAAAACTTTCAGAAAATAATGAAAAATGTACCGTTACTGACAATAAAAACTCTGTGTCGTCATGTGGATCATCTTCGAATAGCTAAAGCTTCTTGAGAAATTTCTTTATGCGATTAAACCTTGACCTTTTGATTCCACGAAGCCGTTACACCCCCATATGTCTCAAGAAAGGACGAATACAAGTAGAGCGTTTAGACATATTCATTAAGCACGATTATCGGCGATGTGTGAAAGATCATCGCATCCGCTCGACTATTAACTCCTGACACATCGGAACTGAAGTTTCATCACCTGAAAATTATCTAATTCCGAGTTAATGGAATAACATAATTACGGATGTTTAAAAGGGAAAGATTTTGATAAATTAAGCTTTAAAACTATAAATCGATAATACAATGTCATTAATCTCATAAAAATAAATCTCGCATATTAAATGAAGCGAAAATACGAGCAACATTACTTTCCATTGTGGCCCCGTTACACATATATTTCCTTGGATGTATACGCCAGATATCGAACGAACGGGTGGATGGTTTAATGGAGTTTGACCGTTGATAACAACGATGCGACGGGGGAGTTCTGAGTAATAACGTTGATAACACCGTTCATCGTCGAAAAGCTGTGAACGCGTACATATTGTACTATTGCACACATCGTGTTTATTTGTACACTTGTTCGAGTTTATGCTCGTGTATATTTGCATACGGATTTCGACGAATATACATATTTACTTATACTTGTGCACATTGATATATACATCAAGAATACCTGCTGTGCACGCATGAATGTCAATTTTCAAAGAGCAACCTTTGATTATCTAATAATTATTTCGTAAGTTCTGTTGTTGTTCTATCCAGTCCGTTATTATTTGGAATCATTAAAAAGCTCAATACAACAACGAAACAATTTAAAAAGTTTATAACAATTATCAAGTGGAAATCAAGATATAGATGTATTAATTAAGTGATTCTTATATTTAAATAGAATTTTAAGATGTCATAAATCGATTATAGAACCGTGTCAGCATCTTAAGATATTACTTAAAACAGTTTTAAAATAAGAATCTACTACGAAAAAACCGGCCTATTTTATATTTTTGCACGAAAGTTCTCTGTTGCTATAACAAAATATTTAATTTATTGCAAATTGAATAAAATTTATTATTTCAATTTCTAAAATAAAATATTTTCTATTATAAACGTCTTTCTCTCTTTCAATTTTTTTATTAATTTATTTTATTTTATTTTATCAATTTTTCCCTTTTTTTTACTCTTCTCTCTCTCTCTCTCTCTCTCTCTCTCTCTCTCTCTCTCTCTCACACGAATAAGCTAATAAAGTATAGCAGGAAAAATGAAGTACTTGACTCGTTTTCACAAAGAGTGATTTTCGTATAAAACTTTTCGTAGACATGTCTGAAACCTTTGTTTTTCGCATCGAAGAGAAACGTGGAGGTCAGTCTCCTGCATCCGCAAGACTTAAACCTCCAAGACCTTAACTTTTTCTAAAGTGCAATCTTTCTCGTGCACGAAAACTTCCCGAGACGGACTCGTTGTAGAAAAAAATCGCGTGAAGTGAAGTTTGCTGCTTGATATCATCTCTGCAAAATCTCGTTTTTCCGGATTTACATGATTTGGGTTTTTGCAAACGCCTTGATCGCGCGACTCGTACATTATCCGCGCCGTTAACGTGGACGCGTTTTGCACATTTTCTTTTTTGTTAGTTTTTCTTTTAACATATTCCATACGCGCGGTTGCGTGTTTTAGCGTGCTGTAGCACACGGGAAACTCTCTGGTATCAACGGCACATATAGCCACTATTCTATCGACCGCCCCACATATTATACCTCCACATTCTTCCTCCTACTCTATTCTCCTCGTTCCTCATCCCCTGTATCAAACTGCAGCCAATTGGACCCCCGTAACGAAAGCATGAACGCGCACGCGTGCTTTCCAATTATTTCTTCGCAATTTTTGTTAAATAAAAAACTTTGAATCCGTCAGGTTGAATCAACGCTGAGAGATTCTTAAATATGTTTATTAAGAAAATCAACGTGTGTTTATTAAATTTTTCAAAAATTTTCTCTGGAAATAAATTTTCTATTGAATATTTTTTATAATATTCCTGTTTATCAATGATTAATAAATGTCATTCAGAACCAACACTGGATGTTTTTGTATACGTAATTTATCTACGATAATAATAATAATAATTTTGTTTATGATAATAATAATAATAATAATAATAATTTTGTTTATGATAATAATAATAATAATAATAATAATGTTTTGATCTACGTTTCGAATTCTCTTCAGTTCAATTAATTAACATTAATTAATGCAATCGAATTACAAACGATTTTTATTTATATAATTGCATATAATTTCTAAGCTTTAATTATATATCTGCAAGAAATAATGAGAACAATTTTATTATACAGTAATGATTTATATTCGAATGTAACAGTTTCAGTAAAAGCTTTTGTAACAATAGAGAAGACTTGCACAAACTGCCAATCGTCTATTTATTTTTTCCTATTTTCAAGTTTTCCTATAACTCAAAGTATTTTTCAATAATTTTCTGAATATTTTCCTCCGCTTGTTTACATAATTCCGTGAAACAAAAGACGAATGAATAATGGTTTTCCCCGAGAGTCACCCTGCTTCGCAATATCGTAATGAAATATGCATGCGCAAACAGCTATTTGCACATTAGAACGGCTCCTATTATCTTCATAACGGCAATAATGAGGCACACATGTTGCGACTATCGTCTAACGAGTATCGTATCGTACAGAAAACAATAACGCTTACCATTCGCCTTTCGCGATGAGAAATTCATAAATCGGATATAGTAAATTTTATTGTCCGCGATCGATAGCTATATTTAATTCTTACCATTAAAGTAATAAATCAATATCCTAGTCAGGAATATTTCAATGAGGAGAAAATAGTTCGTTAGTTAATTATGTAATCCATAACTAATTATGTAATCCATAATTAACGAAGTGGCCAACTGAATAGTAAATAAAAAAAGAAATAATATGCATTTATGTGTTCAATCTCCGTTCAATCAAATGACTTTCTGATTGAAAACATCGCTTGTTGCTTATCGAATGTCGCGTCATCATTTTACTTGCTTTTTTTTTTCTTTACACGCTTATTGATTTTGCTAATTGCTGCATGAATTATGATTTACGAATATATAACATTGTTGTATAACATTGCAAAAAAGCTAGTATAATTTAATTATTTGCAAAAAAAAAAACAATTCTATTCTGTTCTACACAAAATATCTCGTTGCTGTCCTTAAAGAATTTGAACATAAAGAGACAAGATTATGAATTTAAGATTATGATATTGAGAAAAATTTCTAGTTAAAAATGAACGAACCAGAAGATTCTGATCATATCAATCAGAATTCTAGTTATCTTATGTAACTAGAATTATAATAGATTCGATCAGAAAATTCTGATTTGTCATTTCCAACTAGAATTCCAATTAATGCAATTTGCAACCAGACCAGACTCCATTTTCAATGCAATTATATTACTATAAAAAATACCATTTTTAAATAACTTTTTGAATACAGTCAGTGTATGTACAATGTGTGTACAGAACAGATAATTATTTTTTTACATACTTTAAAATATATATGAAAAGATATAACATTAAAAAAATAATGTTAACAGTTTACATATCTTTTTCCTTTTCAATAATTTAACTTATTTTAAATTAACTTAGTAAATTTTTACCAAATAAATTGTTTTATTTATGTATTGCTACATATATATATATATATATATATATATATA
>NW_017259317.1:252764-254059 GCF_001594045.1 Atta colombica | reverse complement strand
TTAACAATTTTAAAATATGTTATTTATTGTATTTTATTCAAATGGAATGAAAAAAATTTTTATTAATTCAAGAAAAAGTTTTTTTTGTTCTTGTAATACATTTGCATACATTATATTTTGTGATCAATATTTTATTTTCTCAGAAACAATTTCTGTATAATTACAGTACAATTATAATTTAGAAAATGAATCAATATTGAAATTCATTTAAACAAGTTGTTTTTCCACATCTAATTGCTTAATTTATAATAAATAATATTTGTCTGCTTTTGCTTATAAATTTATAAATAATCGATAATTGATTTATTTCAAAATAAATATTTCTTTTCTTTCCTATTCTTCCAGTTTCATGAGAAAAAAAATATTTTTTCTATTCCGCCTATTTGATTTGTACATTTATTCAAGGAATACAAGAATATTTTTTCATAATAGACTTTTTCAATATATGATCAAGCTTTTTGCAATTTTTCCACATTTTTGGCAATGTTTGCCCTAGTATACATAAAGAGAGATAGAAGTAATCGAATTAAGATATAAATGGTCACGCAAATATTTAATTAATCTCCAGAAAATGTATAATTGCATATATATTTTAATATTGTAATATTTGAATTTATTTATATTTAAATTTATTTTTAAGTTTATTTATACATTTATTTATACATAATTTTATTTTTAAAAAATAAAATTTTAATTTGTATTATTTTCCAAAAATTTATATATTATTTATATTTTAAGTCTCAAATTTTTTATTAGTTTTTAATTTTATTAATGCTTTAATTATTATTTAGTTGTAGAATATAGTATTCTTCTTTGTGTACAAAATACTGTAACAATTTTTTATTTAAGTATCTTTCTATATCTTTAAAATATAACAAACTTTTCCATCTAAAATCTTTTGAATTATTGAAATCGTTTTTTCGGAATCCATTTAACAAATCGCCAAAAATCAATTTAACGATTGTGGAATGGTTGATATGGTTTCACGAAACAAACTTTATATAGTCTGTCTTTCTATGTCTGTTCTCTTAGTGAATATTTCCTCACCTTGTTTTTACATTAATGCATCGGACGTTTTCTCATAAGTGGAGGAAAAAAGCACTTTGATGAGATTCAGCCGCGATTTTAGAGCTTCCGTTTCTAGCGAGAGTGTCGACGAAAGCGTGACAAGTAATATGATATATTTTATGCAAATCGATTCAAAAGTAAGTTATTTTTACGATATTTTTAAAACTGTTGTTGATTATTATAATTATATACGATATAAGCATTATATCGTTCTTTTGAAAAATAAG
>NW_017259317.1:249368-252664 GCF_001594045.1 Atta colombica | reverse complement strand
AATTATTTGTATAGACATTTATATAGACATTTCTATCGTCCTTTAATAAAAGTCAAAAAGTATCGTGTTACCGTAAAAATAATTTAATTAATTATATAATTAATAAAAGTTTGCTTCAATAACATACAAATGTTATCACAAGTCTAATAAAGCTTGAAAGTTTTTGAACATTCTTCAGATTCGCCAACTTTCTTTTGTGGAGTGTAGCGGTGGTTTCATAAAATCTGACGCAGAAAAATAGGGCAATGCACAACGCCAAGCGCAAACGAGATAAACTTCTTCTGATGCGAAATGAGCTTAAGCAAGCTGCTGTAAATTTTATCCCCGGACTCTCGTACATAACTAGATCCATGAGAAAATGTACCGAAATGGAAATCAATATCTCTTAATTAAAATGTGCGAAATTTGTTTTGATACTTACTAATAAAACTTACTATATAAAACATTTATGTATTTGTAAATCAATATAGTTGTTTTTTTAAATTATCTTTTAATCAATTTTTGTAAGTTGATACATTTATTATTTCTTATTACATTTACATAATTACATATACATAATTATGAAAAATGTTCTAAGCTATTACATATATTTTTAATAATTAATGGCTGTATTTAATAGAAAAAGTAGTTCTACAACTATTGTAAAATTTTTAAATATAGTTTTTAATGTGATCTTGCATTTAGTTCCTTATTGGATCTAAATGTAAGCCAATCAAGGTCTTGGATCTACGAAATTTTGTAAATCAATTATATTAAGAATTTTATAACAGTTACAAAGCTGCTTTTTCTGCTGAACGCAGTCATTGAACTTCTTTCAAAATAGATTATAAGCTAAAAAGATTTATACGAGATATTGAGTTGTTATTTATTTTACGCGATTTATTTAAAAATTAAGGGATTTGGACAAAATAAATTTTGAAGAGAAATGGAAAAAAAAGATATATTTTATATAGTTTATTTCACAAATATATGTATGAATTTTTTATTTAAAATTTTTTATTTTTAAAACAGACATTCAATATTAAAAATTTTTAAATCACAAGAATAAATGATTTTTAGTTTTTATAATTATTATTAGAAGATAATCGATCAAAAAATTTGTAAGTAAAAAGAATATTAATAGCGAAATAACTTGTCACATCATTTGAAAATAATTTGACAAAACAATAATACTCAACAATAAATGTAAACTTTATTCAGGAAGTTGCAAATAGACTTTCTGATGTGTCATGTGAAATGTTACAACCTACGCATGCTTGCACTTTTGCCTTTACATTATAAAACGTTACAATAATATATTTTGAATATGTATTCTGAGCACCTTTCTCTGTTTTATGTCTGTCTCTCTGTGAAAATAAAATACAAAGCTTGCAGTAGCATCGAAAGCGAATCATACCCACACAAGTTTATTATGTATATAATAAAAATGCAATAACAGCTCGTTAAATTGCAATTATTTTAAAACAACATTTCACTATATTATGCATTTACGTTATTTATTTCATATAACTAATAATAATAATAATAATAATAATAATAATAATATATATTTGGAAGTTAAAAAAAGAAGGCTGCAATAAATAAAATTCTGATTTTTTTAAATTATAGTCCTACTCTTTCCTATAATCTTAACTATATAATTATATCATTCTTCGAAGAAAAAAAAAACAAATAAATAAAAGAAAATAAATAGATGAGTTTTTGTCCATGAAAAAATTCATTATTTTTAAATGCATCTAATAACAACTGAGCATAATATTGAAAAATAAATTTTACTAATTGAATAATTCGGTACCTCATTTCTCATTTCTCTCTCATTCCTATTATGAAACTTTTGTAAAAATTTACTTTTATTAAAATATATGTATGTATTTTCTCCTCTAATCTCCAACTTTTCCTATATCTCATAATTTTTCTCTTATAATCATATAAGATCATTATCTTGCACAAGATTTACGCGACCAAATGCTTACAATAGGAAATTTCATGAAATTAGTGGTAGACATTATTCACGATCCTATATATACTATACGTGCTCTGCACATAGTTATCCCGCAAAATCAATGTGGAATCTCTGTGATTCATTCGAACCGAATCGATTCAAGAAGGTGCTCTCGAAAGCAAAATCAGGAGTTAAACTTCATTTTACTGCTACTCGAGCGCATCTATTGTCGATCATTAGACGCGGCTAATAAAGTATTCCTTGCCATGCCACTAAGTTTCCAAAGAACCAACAGCAACTCCTAATGGATAATTGTGTTGGTGTGCAATAACAAACACTTTCTTGTCACTACCACAACACATAACTTTCTGAATGAAGGATTATCATTCAAGAAAACACAGCAAGAAACTATATGTCACCGAGAAATGAAGAGTTTAAATCCATGAAATATTTACTTAGCAAAGTTGTGCAATTGAAAAAGATTATAAATTATTTATAAGTGTCGTTTAATAACGATCACAAATTATGTATTATGCATTTATCTTTATTTTCGAAAAGATGGATTTGCCTCTTCGAAATTGTAAAATAAATATTTTGTGGGAATCGATCGAGTTTATATGAAGATAAAGTATATTACATTTTTAATCTCGTAGCTTTTCCTTATATCCAGGGCGTGGTATTATTAAATAATAATTTATTCGATTTAACAATTTATCCGATCTTGATCGTCTCAATCATGTCTGAACAACTGATACGTCAAGAGAAGTGTCGCAAAATGAAGCTGTCAAGTGTGGCTCTTCGGGAACCTTATCAAGCCGAAGTTTAAAGGTGAAACACGCCGGCGCAGTCCGCCAGCGACAGTTTGCAGCTGCAGTCTGCGAAACCGCGCCGCTTTATGGATTAACGAGCGTCCGCACTTTCGCAAAGTTTCACGTAACACGATCGCGAAGCGGCGGCGAGTTCGTGCGCGGAAGTTTTCGGTGTGAATGCAAGCACTTGCAGGACGAATTTCTGATTAATTTCACCGCGGATAACGAATGTGAATGTATGACAATATTATAATCAATAATGAAATACGTCTTTCAATCCAATTTAGAATTTATATAACTATTGTTCGAAACAAAATTTTAACTCTTTGAAACAAACTTGAAACGAAATTCGAAATATATTTATACGTTAAATCGAAGAGCAAATCGCTTTTATTCAATTAATTCAGTTCAGAGCTACAAATGAGATACTATAAAAGGTACATGCGAAATGGCAACAAGTGAAACAACATTGAATTTTTTAAAATCTGTAATAAATTAACTAATTTCTATTTATATTATAAATAATATAGATTATATATGTATAA
>NW_017259317.1:248292-249268 GCF_001594045.1 Atta colombica | reverse complement strand
GATTATATATGTATAATTATAATCCTATTGTAAATAATAAATCAAATAAAGTAAAGTATAAATATTATAATATAAAGAATATAAGTAATTGTGTGACTTTTTTGCATTTTATGTAAAATTGTCAAAATAAATCAATAAAATGTAAAATTATGTGTACGTAAAATTTACAAGAATTTTAAATATATTAGAATATTTCCACATGATACAATGCCGTCTTTCTGTTTGCGCTTGATTAAATAATGGAAAAGAGGAAATTGTATAAAAGCATCCATCGGTTGAGTAAATCGTAAATGAACGCTTCTATCTTGATAGAAGCGCACGCGAATCCCTGCTGCTTTATAACAATATGAATTGAACTTGAAGCCAGTTCATTTTAACAAAAACAAGGAACACTCCTATGCCATCTCCATTCATTACGTTTTTTTTTGTTCTTTAGGTTTCTCTTTAATACTAGACGTTCGTGACGTTCTTTCTCTAAAACGAAGCATCATTCTTTCAGCATGATTTACCGATCTTTTGTTTTCTGACATAAAATAACATACAGAGAGAAGTAAATATTACTTCAAGTATATATTTAATCATTATCCTCCTAATTGTTTTAAAAAATAATTAGGAAATATCTCCTAATATTAGAAAAAAGAATATTAGAAAAATAATTAGAAAATATCTCCTAATAATGTCAAAATATGCAATGTGATTGTATTTATATTCTTAATTCCATTGATTATTAGATTAATTTTTAATCGATTTTCTTTTTTGTTAACGGGAAATATACTTAATAAGAAATTTCGATATTGATGCATGAATTTGATTTATAAGAGAAAGAGTATTTAAACATATATTGTATATTTACAAATATATTTATATGATATTTTGGTTAGAATTTATAGTCAATCTATATATTTAAAATTATCTTAAATATAGTTTTAAAATATAAACCAATTACAGAGTATTAACATTCATTTAAAATAACCAT
>NW_017259317.1:238819-248192 GCF_001594045.1 Atta colombica | reverse complement strand
TATTTTTAAAAAACTAATATTTTTAATAATATGTTTAATTAACTTTAATATATATGTATATTTTTCTGTCTTTTTCTTTTTTACGGTAAATATGCTAAAAAAATAGCTATCTAAATCTGGATAAGATTTCCAACTATTATCTTTTTTCAACTATTATATATAATGACTATTAAAAAATTCTAGAAGTACTTTAAATAAATTTTATCTATGTTTCTCTTATAAATTGTTTCTAAAGTATGTTAATGCAACTTCCAATTGTAAATATATTGATTTGCGATTCACGATAAGTTGATTAACCGATACTTTACAAAAAAATCCCTGTGATAAATTTACCCATATGAGTCCGTGAGAAAAAGATCTTGCTTCTGAGAAGCAAGAGAAGTGCAGAAAGACAAGACACGAAGTGCACTCGAATGGATTTCGGTAGACTTTAGGTCCTTCGAAAGACTATAAATCGTTCGTTCTCTCAATGTCCTTGCTTGAATCGCTTTCCCGGTTCTCTTCTCTCTTTCTTTCGATAATAAATCCAAGTCTCTCGACTTCGAGCTTCTCTTATACTTCTCTCTTTCGCAGATCGCGGTCAGCACGTTGCCAGACCTGAGAAGTAACGTCAGGACAACGACGACAACGGAGGAAGCAACTCAGTGGAGAAAGGCGTGAGAGGGGGCTTCTCGATCGACTTTATATCGATGGAGCCGTCCTGATGCAGACCGCGAAACTACGCGGGGATCACCCGGCCTGGTCGTCGGACTAATTCTACCGGCGGGCCCTGGCTATTTCACAGAGCAGCGAGCTGTCTCATCCTCATCGACGGCAACAGACCCAGCCACTTCCACTTCCTCCACCCCACGTGGCCGCACCATCACCTGATAAGGTAAGCCTTTATCGAAACTGCATTCTCATAGATTTCTGGGGCAAATATTTATATTGTGTGTAATACACACTAATTAAAAATTGAAAGTTTTACTCCGTGATAATAATTAATCTAATTTACACATTTTCTTATGTCGAAATATCATCGATTACATTTTTTGATGTTATTCTAAATAAAAAACAATATATTGTATAACTCAAATTTTTATTTTCTTATTAAGAATATAATTGCAAACATTATGCTCATTAATGTAAATAGTTGTTTGTAAATTAAATAGTGGATAAATTTATAATAGTGGATGAGATTCACTCAAAGAAACGAGAACTTCTTTTAAAAATTTTATAATTCCAGTATATATCATGTGTCAATCTATATATTTATATATTTAGAATGTTGGAAGTGCTGGAACGTTTGTATATAAGATCGATTCCGACAGCAGAAGAAATGCAAATATTGTAGAAATACAATAAACTATCGATAAAAGTATATGTTATAGACTGTGTTTTATTTAATTTTGTTCACGAATTTCTCAATACTGTACGCTATGTGGAACTGCAGAAGCGTAGACATTATCTCGTTAAGTTCAAAGCGATTGATTCATAAACAAGATATTATCGATGTACGTTGCAATTATGCAGGAGTCATTTATGTTCATGATCCGATATGTTGATTAATCTCTTCATCGGGTTATCGCTCTATTATCTGATAAGGTTCGCCAATTGACTATGAGCACGCCGGGGCATGCCAGGGTTTAACCGACCACTCTGTCCACACTCGGTACGTGTTTGCACGGTGGTTGAAAATCTTTAGCAGACCGTTTGCTCGAAGACGTTGATGGACGAGTTTATATATGCAGAACAAGTCCATCCCGCTCTCGCACGATTCATTACATGATAATCGTCCTGCATAAGAGCAATGCACGCAGAAACAAGAACTGTATCGCGATATCGGCAAATTACTCCACTTTAAGATGTATGCACACCGCAAACATTGTACGAGAAATTACATCCCGGTGAGTTAGAAACGTTACGGTAGAGAGCCGTCCTACTTATCTTGGTAAGCTCTGCGTAAGGCGGTCATAAATTCCGCCCGGAGTAATTACGGGATATTTGCGAGACGCACTCGTAAAGGGTTTCCATTGAATAGTTTCGCTTCTCGGTCTGAAAGAGAGAAATAGAAATGAAGCTCGATGTTGAAATGAAGCATTACTTCTGGATATTCTGTATTCAAATTTTCTGAACTAAGATCTCTTTTGACTTGTAACATTCGTTTACATTATACGCATTGCATTTATTATTATAGAGAGATTTCAATAAGACATGATTATGTAGCTTGGGATCTCACATGATAAAATCCTTTTTCTCATTTTGCCGGCCTACTGATAAATTAGCCGCATGGATATTAGATCTGCTTACATTCGTGCTTAAAGTATAACGAGATATCGACGAATGTAAAATTTTTTCTTAAATCTTCTATCTTGCTTTATATATCTCAATTCACTTTTAATTTCGCCGAAGGCATAGTGCTTATAACGAAATGAAAGTACAATCTGCTGTGGATTAAATTTTTTAAAATTTAATCATTTTTTCAAATAACGTGAAAGTCAAGTAATTGAAAAAATTTTTCACGCTACATCGTAAGAATACAAAAATTATGTGGCAGCCCGAAATAGTTTTCAAGTTCAACAAAATATGCGTGAATGATGATCGTTGCAGATACTATAAAAATAACTATCAGCAACGAGGAAGGAGAGGAAAGAAAAAGAATATATAATGCGTTTTTCCATTATTCTGCTGCCAGAGTACGTCGAAGCTCGCAATATGCGAGATACCTTGAATTATTCCATGGCATTTTATGAATGTCGCATTTTACGAATGAATGCACTCGCAATAATTTTTACGCCATCTTATAATAAGCACACACCATGTCATATTCGATTTTAACGAGACGCAGAATTCTTAATCGTTTCTAAGGAAACTGGGTCAGATTTAAAAGTTGCGATTTCACGCATATGTTTCATACTTAACTTTTACAATATCCTACGAAAAAAACGATTTTACGCGCGCAGAATTTATTTAAAAAATTGAGCTAAATACAGATCTGTTAAAAAAGTTTAAAAAATGGGACTGCAAATGCATTATTATTAGTAAATAATTGTGAATAATTGTTCTCTCAAATAAGGTAGCGATAGTTAATTAAATAATATATTTTTTTCATTAAAAATGAAACATTTAGTTTACATGGAAAAACGATTTTGATGGAGTATTTAAAAATTTACGTTTAGCTAAATCTGAAAATAATTTTGTTTAACTATCAAAATAACTAAATAAGAGAAATGGCAATTAAAAGTCAAAGTTAGATTTTGGAATAATATGTCTATATGTATTAAAATAATTTTTATTTTAAATGTCAAAATAATTAAAATGCTAAAACTGATTGTTAGAATGTTACACAATGAATGTTGTTAGAATGTTAAACAATGTTGCAAAATTTTTATCGTACTTGAATTTCCTAATTATTTTGATAATCCAATAAAATTATTTTTAAATCTGTATAATTCTAGCTGTAAATAAAAAAAATCATCCTTTTTATCTATAAACTAAATGTTTCATTCTCGATGGAAAAGATATACTTATCATTTATGTCAAGTCTCACTTCTTTCTTTAAGAAAACAATATAATATTATTAATATTTTCTAATACTACATTTGCAATTCCATTTTGTAAACTTCTTTGATTACGCAAACGTATAATATTTTTTTGGTTTATATTTCACGGTCCCTAGTGCTTCGTACCGGATGTCGAAATACAAAATATCGTGAACTGTGTTTTTACTCCAGCATCAATGATACCCGCAGCGCGGAATTATTCATCGAAGACCTAAAAGACACTTTTATTCGACGGTCGCGTTGAATTTCGTGCATCGCTCGCATCGGCAAAAACCCATCGAGCTGACCTTTTTACGCGGCAAATGTTAAACGATGGGCAAAAATTGCACTATGTTTCTTTTGCAAACTGGCACGCTGGAAACGTCAATTGCTGGCGACGCAATCTTTAAACGTACGGTCACAAAATATAAATTGAGCGAATACATACCATTAATCATCTATAAACTTCATTTCGAATTTGCACATATTTAATTCATAATTCGGGCGATTTAATAAATACTGTGTTAATATCGAAATCAAATGTAATTGAATATGAAGATTATCATGATTCATTAGGCGCGACCTGATTACAACGCGTGTATAAATTTTGATGTAATCGTATTGAAAATAACTATGCTGAAAATAATATTATACGAAAATAATATTATAAATAAAAAAAGAGAAAATGAATATTTTTATTAAATATACTGTATTTTTGTAATTGTCAAAATAAATTAAATTGAAATAATCCGTTAAAGGGTTCAAAGCAAAAGCAAGATGTATTTCGCTAATATTGTGAATTATAAAAACATTATATTTAACAAGACAACATACGTTTCGTTTTACATCAAGTCATTTTCGTATAATACGAATCGTGCGACATTTTAATTTACGTTAAATTCTCTTTAGTTTCAATTACTATTTTATATATTACTTTACATAGCAATATTTCATCACGATTTGATGGACAAAAATAGCTTTAGGCATTTAATAAGAGATCCAATCATGATAAATTATTATTCTGAACATATATTTTTTATCGAGATGAGATGTACTCCTGAATTGACATCATGGACAGATGTAAGAGGAGAGTCTATTATGGCCGCTTCTTGCGGCCATATCAAGATTATCGGATTACACGATGTTGTTTCGTAAATATTGAGATTTTTATATGCAATGCATTAGACATCTAGAATTTTTATTATGTCATTGTTTTAATATAAACGGTAGTTTTAATATTGAAAATGACCTGATGTAAGGTCGAAACGTATTGTTTTGTTAAATATAATATTTTTGTAATTCACAATATAGCGAAGTACATTTTGCTTTTGCTTTGAGCCCTTTAACTATAATAATATGCAGTTATCGTAATATTTTGTGCATAAAAGAATCGCGATATCATTTTAAAAGAAATTTACACAAATGTTTTGTTTTTTATCATTCATTTCTGTGTTAATATAATATAACTTTTTTAATAATATAATATAACTTCTTATATTTTTATTTTCTTCGTATATTTTTATTATCTTCGCTATTAGTAAATATTGAAGTTAAATTTATGCAATCCTTCAATAATATGTCATATTAAAGTATTGATTATAGAAATTTCTTCTTGATTAAAACTTTAGATTGCATAAGCCACATTGCATGAAATTTAAAAAATGCTATATGTTAAACATAAATAAATACATATAAATAGAAATTATACATATCTATATGTAATATATAGCGCACGGATTTATATCTATAATATACAGAACGTAGTGAATAGTACATGTTTTATATCAAAATATTAAACTTTAAAAAACTTGAACGTTTGTTAAACTTTAACAAACTTTAGAAGATTTTAAAGTCTATTATACTTTCGAAAACTTTAATTTTAACATTATCAAAATATAATACACGTGTAAAAAAATTTACTATAACACAGAAAATAATCGTTGCCTTAAATCATGCTTACATTGAGATTTTTAATAAATTGTAAGGTTGTTCGTAATATAATACATGCCATAAACTATAGTTTGTTTGTCTTCAAATTGATCGCTACTTACTTGTTTAGCAATCATTATTCAATCGACGATTCGAAATGACAAGATAAAAATTGTTCTCTCAGTTAGTATTTTAAAATTTTGACAATAATTTTACACTTATTAATGTACAAAATGTTGCACACGACATATTTGTTGTTCAATGTTGAGGCATCGACTGTGTAAGATAAAGTGAATGATTAATTTTCAAATTTATACATACGATAATTTAATCATTTATATAATTTTAGCTTGAGTTTTCATTGCCAGCTTTCTAACTTTGTGATTAAGTGACTTACCTAACGGTTCAACTTTTTGAGAGGAAAAACGTTGGAGATATTATTTTGTAATGCAATAATCCAACCGTTAGGGAAAAAGATTGCTGATGAAGAAAGATTTCTCAAACCATGAATGGAAACGTTCAAGATTAAGATTTATATATTTAATATTAAGAATCGCGTTAATTGATAACCAATGTTGACTCCTATTGCCTGTATTTTATATTATTATCATATATTTCTAAATTGTAATTAAAGTCTATAAAAAAACTTATTAGTTTTGTGTTAGTTTATAATTTCTCATTGTAATATAATTGATAAACATTTTCAGAGCTGGAGAAGCGGCCGCAGCCGCAGCCGCCTCGGAGCTCTGAGGAGCTGGAGGATCTGCATAAGCTGCTGCACTTCCCCGAGGAGGTGGCGCTCAGGTTGACGGAAAGCGAGTACCATCTATTCTACCAGGTACCACCGCACGAGTACCTGAGGCACGTGACACAGGATCAAACCACGTTGCAAAAACCACCTGCCAGGCCACCCCCGTCGCCGAGTCACAGCTGCAGCAACCCCAGCACCACTAACAGCTCGACCCAAACTGAGGACGAATTATCCTGGCCTGTTGCCACGGTGTACTCTACCGTGCAGATCCTCATTGATCGTTTCAATGAGGTACATTTAATTCTTCCTCCTGTATTTGCATTTTTCAAAGGCACGTAGATCGTAGACGTCTTTTGATTACAATTACGAAATGCTACGAACGGGTTCTCTAGATTACTATTTCTAATCAACAAAGAATTATTATTATTTTATGTAAATAAGAAGAAAAATAATTGTACCGAAGATGATAATAGACATGAATCAACCTCCATCGTGAAGGAAAAAGCTCTACGCCAAGAAATCTCTCGGTTTTTAATCCCGCGGAAACTCTCATCAGCCGCTTTTAATGAGGTATCCACTCCTCCAGCAGCTTTCCGTACGTTTTCACCAAACACTTTCACCCACTTTACTCGCACATGTACACACATATATGTATACACGTACGAATATCATCTGACCTCGCTTAGTCGTTTCCGCTACCCCTACTGCCATTTCCCACTCTAAATCTTCGCTCAAGGTAGGAAATCTACCTTGGATTCTCTATCTCTCCGTTTTTCACATTGTTCTTTTTATCATCGTGTTAAACAGAAGCCTCGGATAGCGTGGGAAAATTCTGGTCATTTCTTATGAATAACTGCAATGTTCTGCAATTATCTTACAATAGGATAACTTCCATTTTGTTACACAAAATGTAAAACTCGAATTGCGAAGCATAAATAAAAGTCGGTAGTATAAGAGAACAACTCATCTTTCATCTTTTCGATTAAATATAAAAAAAGTCAATAATAGTTAAGATGTGAGATCTATTAGGCTTATTAATCATTAATTGTGAGTAAAAGACCGAAGTTTGGAACATTGTAAATGTTTAATGTTTTAATTGATATATTTTTTGTATCACTTTTACATCGCTAAATATATTACATCCGTATTTGGCAAGTTTTCTTAGTTCCAAACTTCCATTATTTTACTCATAATAAATGTGATAAATCTCTATATCTTACCAATTTTGTATTAAATAAAAAAATTAAATATTAGTCGTTCTATAGGAATAAATACAATTACATTATAAACAAATTATAATTAGAGTCCGACCGAAAACTTTTGTTGAAACTGAACCGAAACATTCGGCTACATGTCAATTTCAACCGAAACCTTATAGACATACTCATATATCATATACTTTTTCTTCATAAATATCATAATTCATTGAAACAATAAATTTTCGACCGAAATCGAAAACCGAAATTTTGATTGCGTGTCAATTTAGACCAAAGAATACTTCTTCTTCATAAACATCGTAATTTAATTATTGAAACGATAATTACGTACATTAAAATTAATATTTATGAAGAAGAGTTACATGATTTCAGTCGAAACTGACACGTAGTAAGCGTTCGTTTTCAGTTTCGATAAAAATTTCGATCGGATTCTAATTATAATTATAAGAATAAATTCTATGTATTAGATTTGTCAAAAACATACATTGTGGCTTTCAGTTCAACGACATCGAAATCCGCATTCTGATATACATAAAGAGTATTGGCGATTTGCAAATGAAGTAATCATTAATCGTGTTTGTGTTAATTAGGTAAGCTCATGGGCCACTCACGCGATCAGCAGCTGTGCCACGGTAGAAGAACGACAGGCAGTGCTGTCCTGTCTTCTACGCGTCGCGCTAACCTGTTGGAATACCGGAAACTTTAATTCAGCTATGGAGATAATTGCCGGTCTGAAGTAAGTACCCATAATGCTTGTCGTAAACGTATGACGGCGCCAAGTCCCCCTACTTAAAAGGTCAATCCTCGAATTGCTGCTTTCCACTTCTTGCAAGCGCACTCGCTTTATTACTGTCTATAAGTCAAGTAACCCGCATTGTTTCGACTAAGTACGAAAATCGTAATATAATTTCTTAGTAGTTTTGCCGCAAAATTACGAAAGCCCATCCATCTTCATCCACCATAAGCATCTAACCGCAGAGCAAAGTTGCTGTCAGCACCAATAGATCATTACGAAAGACAACCGCAGCACGTATCTCGTCGGTTTCGAGTTTCGATCGGATTAGAGCCTTAGCTGCTACCGTCGATACTAGTGCCGCCTCTATGTACATGTAACTATAATTTTGTATCATTACAATTATATAATCGGCTAATCTCACAGATTAACGAATTAGAATTACTATAGAACTTAAACAAACTACATTTATTCATTAAATAAGCCAATTTGATATTCTTAACCTGCATGTAGAACTTTTTTTACACGATGACATCAAGTCATTAATCATTTTTGACAGATATTTTATACATATACATTATTTTATGAGAAAAAAATATGTATTTTCAATAAATTTTAAATGAAAAAAATTAGAAATTTATTTACAAATCGCGAAAATAGTCTCGTACATCCCAGTAGGGATTTACGAATTATATAATCCCCAATGAGATTGCGACACTAATCCGAACTCAAGGCTTCCTTGAAACTTTCCTCGCGTTTGTTGCATGACATTGCGACTTCCAAGGTCGTGCTTACACAATTAATCTTCATCTATTGGAATAAAGGACTCTTGAAATTATATTTCTCTACATTGAGACAATGGAGTTCTTTCGATCTTTATTTGAGTTTATTATTTCAAATACGAAAAGTACTTTTAAATATTTATATGTACAGCGAACTATATAAACTATGAATAAAAACAATAGAAAATAAAGAATGTTTAACCTCAAAAAGTATCTTTGATTGACCACAAATTAAAGAAACTTTGTACTTAGTTTATCTTGTCGTGATGATCGTTGACCACGCAAAGTCAGATGAAATTTATTAAAAGTGCTTATTAAAAGTGCATCCAAAGTGATTTAGCCTCAAATAAAAATTAAATATCCTTGGAATAAAAAAATGTTAGAACAATTATTTTTTGCAAACATAAAACAAGATTAATAACACGCAAATGAATTCAAGA
>NW_017259317.1:230693-238719 GCF_001594045.1 Atta colombica | reverse complement strand
GTGTGTGTGTGTGTGTGTGTGTGTGTGTGTGTGTGTGTGTGTGTGTGTGTGTGTGTAAATTATATTTACACGTATATAAAGAATTGTTTTATAAATTTATGTCTTTAAACGTAATATTTTAATAAATTATAAAATTACATTCTAAAGAGTTCAAACTATTACAGCTTAATACTCAATTAAAGATTGACTTCAGAGATTAACTCTACAAATTGTTTAAAAGATATAAAGTTTTAAAAGATAAATTATGATAAAACTGTTTATTGTAATTGAAAATGAAAGTATTGAACACATACATGCATTATATTTGCTTTGCAATTCTTGTTTTTATATTATGATTTAATTTTAATTGTATAAGTATTCAATTACGTGTATATTAATATTAACAAAATTTTAAATTTTCATTTTTTAAAGATTTATGACATTCAAAAATATAATCAATTAACAGATTTATAAGATTAATGTATAATTAATTAATCAAATTATAGGAAAATAAGGATTTAAACTGGATATTTTCATCGCAATAAGATATTTAAAAATATGTTTCAAGAAAAATCTTCATATTAAAGAAAATTTGGAATTCTGATTATATTTTAATATAATTTGTTTAATTAATTTGATTGATTTCAAGTTTGTCAAAATATACATTAAGACAGGTGTTTTATTTTATTAATGTAAATAAAGAAATCGAAGACAATTTAACTGTCATGTAATCGAATATGATGTTACGCCTCAAAGTTTTATCGATAAAAACTTCGCGATATCTCCGAGAATCGGATCAAACTATACTTAATACGATTACACAAAAGGATTTCTTTGGATTCGTATCCTAAGTAGCAAACCGAAGAAACATTTCCTCTTCAATAATAGATCAAAGACTATTCAACAATAAATATCAGGTCTTGATATCTTCCATGATTAGATCCAATTTTGACAATAGAGATTTAAATCTTTGGAAAATAATACTTTCGTAGAAAGATCTTTGACATTTTCGCGGTCGCATATCTAGAATTTGCGACGAGTGAGAGATCAAAGATGCTTTGTCCACTTGTCAGGCTTCCAAACGATTCGTGACAGTCAGGATTCGACTACAGATTTTCCATGAAGATGCTTTCATCTCAAAAGAAGGATGGTTATTAGGGTCGAGTAAGTGTCCTTCAAACGATCTATGCGACTTTAACTTGAAGAGAGAACTGAAACGCTAATTGCTCTCTCTCAGAATATTGTCTTAGATTTTTTCGTGTCATTTTTTTGTTCGATGTCAAGTGCATCGTTAAAATTAAGTATTATATTACCTTAATTATCATATTTTATTAATAATCGAAAATAATATCAATTTCGAAATTGATTCCTTGTGTTGCTTCAATTTATTTAATTTTGAATAATAATGTTCACTTCCTCTCAAAAATAATATTACTACACCTAACTTATATACATAAATCTTTAAACTTGAACAAAAAATAATCATTGCATGTAATTTCTTTATGTATTTCTGCTAAATATGTTGCAAGAATGCTTAAATTTCAAATAGGAAATCGGAAAACGCTCGCCAGTTGATTGAAATACTTATACTAAATTCCCTCTACTATGGCTGAGGCATAAACGTTATGCGCGGTAACGACCTGCTTCCGGGCGTGTTTCTGCTTCTTCGTTTTGTTGTCTCATGCATCGTATGTTTTATCTTAAGATAACATCCAGTGCATTACCATGAAACTACAAAACAAGAAATGCATATACATTTGCTAATTATAAAAGGGAAGGGAGGAGCAATTTATAATTATAAATTGATTATGTTAATTACGTACACGATTGTTACCAATAAATTGTAAATATTTAATGAGAATTACTATTGTTTATATTTTTAAAAATAACGATTGTTTTAATGTCAGAATTTTCAATTATAAATTTTTAAAAAATTTTAACAAGTTAAAAAATGAGAGATTCTTATTATTAAATTAATTCTTTTTATTATTGTACTCTTAAACCTGACAATAATAAGTAAACTTCAGAATGCTAAAATAATTTCAAATAAGAATATTGAATATTTTAATATTTTTAATCCATTAATTCAAAATGGTAAATCGTAAAATTATCAGACAAATCAAGATCCTAAACTCGTCAAAAAAATATGCCATAAAAAAAAATATGCGTTATTTATATATAGAATTGGACAAAATGCAATAATCACTTCATGTCAGATGAGTAATCAATTAAATCGAGAATTCCAATTCTTTTAAAAGACTCAGGCAAGTCTAATGTTTATTAAATACAGAGATATATCTTGTTGTAGGCTTCCTATCGCGTGTCTTATTACAAGACAGAGTGGCTTCCGTGGTACTTTGCTTTATTAAGAGCTCCTCGTGAAAGTTTTATCGAGTGCCACGACACGTAGCTCATTCTGCGAATATTTCTCGACTCGATGCTCTATCCATTTCCCGAAACGATTCACAATGGCGTAATCGCATTATTTCACGAGTTCTTTCGGGACTGCGACTTCTTTCAACTCAATCCCTCGCAAGGGAGTGGGATAATCTCCCGTTGAAAAGTAATTCGAGTAATGAATGTGTGTCATTAATTTTCAGAGATCAAGAAATACGATGGCGATTCGCCCGTAAAATTGTTTTCTTTTCTATTTGATAATTAATTCTCTCTCGACACGAGAGAAACTCAAAAAAGAAAAAAATAAAGCGGCATTTACATGATGGACTTTTTAATGTATCAAGAAACAATTCGCAACATTTTTACATCACGGCTGTGAAAGAAATTGACAATGTGGAAAATTTGATTTTTAACTGCCCCGCACGCACACACGCACACACACACACACACACACACACACACACACACACGCACGCACGCACACACACACACACACACACACACACACGCACGCACGCACACACACACACACACACATATATACCATTTGCTGAAATCAAAGTGGTTTTTTTGTTAAAATATTACCCGTAAATTTATTTACGAGTAAAATAACACAAATTTCTCGTTTGCATTTCAGTTTCTAATTTATTATTATTTACATCTTTGCTGCATTATACGGTATGAAAGTATTCTATTGACCATCCACTTGCAAAAAGCTGACACTGATTGACTTAATACTGTTGTTTGTGCTTCGGGGAAAAAGAAATAAAAAAAGATTTCCGCATGAAGTACGGACTTTTTGTAATCTATCGGACATCTAAAAAGGAGAATACTTTATTAAAGAATTTCTTGCCAAACGAAAACTACGTTGAAAATCGCTATTTGGAAGTCTTGATCGATGTTCCACGTGCATATTTAAATAGGGAAAAACGTCTCCGAAAATATCTCAGAAACTTATTCTCATAGAAGAGAGGAAATATGAAGTAGAAAAGGATCGAACTTCACTTCCGCTTGAAGAATTCAAAATTGACTTCCCCCTTTCTGCCTCTACCGTTGATTTCCGCGTCTCTGCTCCTATCATTGAAAAAATTATTAATCGATCTTTGTAATGTGGTATTATTGTGGTAGTATGGTATAATTTTTAACGCGTAGTGCAAATAAAATACATTATATATTCAATCGATAGCAATCTAATAAAAAAGCCATAAGTATCGTCTATTTGATCGATGACTCGGAAATGATGGAGGAAATCGTATCGGCGAACTTAATATTGTTTATTTATAGGAGAAATTTTCTGTTTACGTTCTACTCTGCTAATCCGCCATTTGGTTATCACTTCTCGCGGATAACGGCACTCATTAAGCGCCTATACTCTTTTTTTTTATGTTTCGCGAAACGAATGAATTTCGCCATAAGTGGCACAGCGGAAAACCTTTACCGCCTGTTCCCATCGGAAATCCCCAACGTAAAAATAAAATACTTTTTATTGCCAAGACTGTAAAGTTAGACACCGTCCTCTTGTACTCGTTCCGCGAATGAGAGGATAAAAGTTTCGTGCGGGAATATCGTTTCTAGAACTATCGTTGGGCGTTGCGCCTGCTGACGTCTCACACATTCGGAAACATTCTCAGCTAAAGTATTCGAAGCTAACTGGTTGTACTACGGAGAATACTGAAAGAAATAGATAATTAACGCTGTAATGGTAAATTTCGTGATTTTAACGACCATTAGAACACGAAACAGAGGAAGCATATTTGCAAGAAGCGTAAACACGGCTGTTTCATGCAGATATCGGCGACTACCAATTCAATTTAATCGTATTAATATAAATTGCATCTTGTTGCGTTCACGACGCTAATTTGTAATTATTTATCTAACTTTTCCTCGTATCTCTAAACCTTTCATATTTCACACGTTAAATGTAAGAAAATTTAAAAGATATTAAATTTCTAATTGCTAAACAATTTTTCCATTTATGGAAAAAATAAATGTGTGTTAAGTCTAATTTTGAACTAAAATAAATATTTTAGATTTTTTTTTTATAGCATTGTCCAATGTCCTAATTTCTCAAAAAAATCAGATTTTAAAAGGTTAAACTCATAATATTAAATTATGTACCTGTGTTTCAAAGACAGAAATTTCATGTTTTATTTATACTAAAATATCAAAACTTGCTTTCTAAATTAATTTGATATTTGAGTCCACGCCTTTAACATTAGCAGCTTCTAAAATTTACTTTAGTTAAAGTTAAGCTTAATAATTCTGCACGTATAGAGTAAATCGCCATATAAAGTTAGTGTACACAATTAAGATATTAGTAGGAATTACCAAATGTTACTTCAAATTAAATTATATATATTAAAGTATTAAATCCTCTTTTAAGTACATAATCTTTAACTTATTAAGTACTTTAATCTTTTGACTTAAAGTACGTAATCTTTAATTTACTTAAATACTTTAATTTTTTTACTTAAAGTTATATTCAATAAATTATATTTATGCATTTTGTAATCAATCAATTAATCTTAGTACACGATTATTTTCCGGTCCTATTAAATATAAATCGATCGTATCCTAAATTAATTTCATCACTTTCTTATATAAAAATGATTAAGTGATTCTTACATATACTTTAACATTGTTAAAAAGTAGTTGTAAACCCAGATAGCACAAAGAGAGTTCCAAAAGAAATTCTTTTTCTGAAAAGAATTCTTGTTACATCAGACTTTATGACATTTGACTTGAAATTCTTTTTGAATTCTTTTGAACTTTCTGTGCTATCCGGGAAATGTTTCCAATATTAAAAAAAAAAGAAATACGCGGGACGTAAAAGACTCAGTATGCGGTCCACTTAACGCTACAAATGTTTCAAAGATTTTTTTTGATTGACCAAGCGGAAGAAAGAATTTTACTAATTGATCAATCAAAAAATATTTCAAAGCTTTTGTAGTATCAAGTGAAACTATAGTCTCAATCATGTGTACTTAAAATAAAAATATAACTGAAAAGAGTACTATTGAAACATTATTAGTTATCAGAAGAGTCATTAGAATACTAAATTAGATTTAACTTCTTAATACTCTAAACGCGTCGCCGCGCATTGCTTGGAAAGCGCGCATTAACTTATACGAATTTCTGTCGTCAGCGGTATACTTCTTAATTATCTGAAGAAGTATAACTCATCTAATTGCGAACGAATGTTGCTTATGTTGCAGATCCAACAAGCTGAAGCCGATTTGGCAAGAACGAGGCATGAACGAGCGCATCCCAGTCATGGAGTATCTCTCCTCTGCCCTTTTGTCTTCCGAATACGAACATGCGCTTGCTCGCGCTCTCGCGATGCCGGAATGCCCAGTGGTACCATTCTTCGGGGCTTTCCTACGCGAGCTGCGGGAAGTTATCGCGTGCGATATAAAGGTAAATACGAAAAGTGCCACTACTATCGCTCATGCGATATCGTGTTTTTTTGTAGATTTTGAATTTCTAAGAAAATGTTTGCATGTGTAGAATTGATTGTTCCACGTCGTTAAATAGAGATTAAATTGGCATTTCATTTATATTTCACTATGTAAACACTGTTAAATATACTACATATCAGCGCCCGCTTCTTTGCCTTCCCTCAACTCTATTCTGGAGTTTCGGATTCTCTATTCTTGGATTTCTCTTATCCCTGTCTACTATGAAGAATCACTGTCAACGTGAGATAAGAGCCAAAATATGTACGTGCGTCGAGCAAAAGACTGGTTATTTAGATAGGATAATGTAACTTAACATTTCGTCAAGTAAATCTATCTCTCTAACTGATGTTTAAGCGTGTGGAACACGATATAACGAGAGAAGAACTAAATCGGAGAGAAAGCCTGTAAGTAATTGAACGCTTTCGCGTTTTGGCAAACAGCCAAAAAAGTTCATCGGTGATATCAACATGTCTCTCATGATCGCATCACGAAACAGGCTTGCCGAGAATAATCGAGGGAAGGACGGTCAGTGACACGATAAATCTACTTTGTTCCTTCAACAACATTTGCATGTTCAAAAGATAGCGAGAAGTTTGGCGTTGCGGCAAATTTATTTGAAGAAGGAAAACCTTAATAAGAAATTAGAGCAAATAAGAAACTTATGCCAAGACTTAGAAATGTGCATCTAAGTTTACGAAAGTTTTACCCGACTATCTTAAGATGATACTGAATGCCAGAGTAAAAACGCATTAAATCAGGAAAATTAAATCTTCCAAGTACATTCTTAACATAGATTTATTCATGGAATATAATTGTTTGTCAACTTCACACAAACTGTTACAATTGATGTGAGAAATCGGATTAATCCTTGGGAATTATGGAAGAGGAACAATTTGCGTTTTAAACAGTATCACTTCAAGCGCAAACGCCGGGAACTGCGCATCGAAATTCTTCTATGAAGTTTCACGAAGAATAGCAGCGTAGCAAAAGAGTACCGAAGCGAAGTCTCCGCCGTAAAAGCGACAAGGAAAGGGGTTTCTATCGGCCTCCAGCAGCTACGATGGTTGTAGGCCGGCGGAAACTACTTGCTCTTGTCGCTAACGATCGTCATCGGGGAATAAAACGGCGTCTTCCTTGCTTTTTACAGTTTTTAGCGTCACGTTATTTGATGTTTAAGAGCATGTTCGAAAGACCACAACGAAAATCAGTGCTTCTAAGAGCGGCTCTTTTGAAACTCAAATTGCACGACAAAATCCACAAAGTCGCCGGTCATTAAAACCAAGCACGTGATCAGCACGAATTTGTAATTAGACTCTCTCTCTCTCGGTTCACGTGGAATAACATCACGAAGTCGCGACGTGAAGCGTTTATTTCGAGAAAGGGAAACAACAATGTGTACGTGTGTGTGTGAATGAACTTTGTAACATTTATTAAAATAAAACTCATTGTTATTATATAATTTCTGTTAGAATTCAAGACAGAAATCTGTTTACAATTTGACATACATATAATACGAAAAATATTTGATAAATTTAGAATAAGATACACACTAAAATAAGTATATACATGAAAATACATCATTCTGTGAATTCTAACGAGAATTATATTTGAAGATGGCTTAAATGAATGCAGTATTTATTTATGTAATTTTTAATTAATTATATTAATTAATAATCTTACTATGTACATTTAATGTTTAAGTTATATACAACATTTTAATATCTATTTTATATTTAAGTTTTATCTATATTCGCAATCACTATGTTAGACAAATAAAACTGTAATCAGGTAGAATAAAAGCTATAGTATATGCCATAAAAAGATATAATCTACTTATTAATTTACTAATAACAAAATTGTTGATTATATGTTTTCAAAATAAATGTGTATACACGAATATATAACGTAAATTCGAAGAAATTTTTCATATTGTCTCGTTGATAAAAAACATACTAGAACATTCAATTTCTAGGGCGTGAGATTAATCAGTGTGTGAATAATATGATCATTCACGTCCCAAGCATTCATATCTCCTGGGTGTCGATGGCTAATTACATTCAAATGAATTCGACATCAACTGATATTACGGGAGCAAAATAAACGCTTTACCTTGAGATTATCGAAGACGCGACTTAGTAGTATCTCATTAATACTGTCCCTTTCTCTCTCTCTCTCTCTCTCTCTCTCTCTCT
>NW_017259317.1:225146-230593 GCF_001594045.1 Atta colombica | reverse complement strand
CTATCTATCTATCTATCTATCTATCTATCTATCTATCTATCTATCTATCTATCTATCTATCTCTCTCTCTCTCTTTAGAAGGTATAATCTGCCAAACCAAATATATCCACGATGCGGATGTCGCGGCTTGCAAATGGAATTCCAAATCGGTATCGGCACGAGTGCATTGGATGTGCCAGACATTTAGCCTGCGTTATTCTGTTATCCCGAGTGTTGGTAGTTGCCCCCTCATCGGCACATATTTTCTTTAGGATACATTTCCGTGAAGGAGAAGGAAGGATAACGAGGTTAAGCAATCGCAAAAGTCATCCGGCATCACGTCTGCCACGGATGGTTCCAAGCTTTAAACTCCGAAAGATCAAATATTACTGTCGCTCTCTACGTAGTCGTATTTCCTATGTCTACATTATTGTTTCTACACCGTTACTTCAAATTAGAACATTTTAATTAAATCTGAGACTTGATTAAAACTATTAAAATATTTAGAATTTATATTAGAATATATATGCAAGTTAAATAACTAATAAATGAGAGAGAACAACTTTCATCCACTTTTAAATATTAAAGAATTGACCTAAATAAACCTACTTACTTTTAACTTGAAGAGTTTTTTTTTATAAAAAGATAATTTTTATAAAAATAATGTCCTATTTTATAACAAGCAAGAACTAAATTAACATCTTTCTCCTTTAAAGTAAATCTTAAAATAAAATTTTTATGAGTTGTGTTTCCCAAGATATCTTCGACTCTTCTTCAACTGTTAATTCTCTCATCTTGTTTGCTTTGCCCGTTTGCCGACAGTTCGAGTTTCGATTAAAAATGATATCGTATTCCATCATGTAATAAATTGATATCACCGACTTCACGAGAGCATTAAATTAATGCCAGACCATAATATTTCTTTTCCACAAATAGCTCAATCAAGACATATCCAAATTTTTCTGTCGACAACATGTTCGCAAACGTGTATTTCAACACGTTTGCAATTTGGATAGCACGACTTACCGGCTTTAGGATGCCGTCTGATGGTCGGTCGATCGGCGTGTAACACGACGCGATAAAATGAAACAGCATTACCTTATGACGTTGTCGTAGAACGACCGCTCAATATATATCCATGCGATAGATTAAGGTTATCGGATAACAGTTAATTATAAGCCGCATTAAAGTTCTTGCTACTAGCACACCTCTAGCTTATGGATAGACGAGCTTTCGAGCTATTACTTGTATATTTTGCATTAACGCGACTTAAGAACTTTGCTATAAAAACTAAAGACGTAATTTTTAAATATTGTTAATTCTAATATATATAAATAATATCTCAAGTTGAAATTTTGCTCCTACTTGAATCTTAATTTTAGACGTATGTAGACTCTAGAGCTTTATAATAAATTTCTAATTTAATTGAGTTCTTAAACTTGTAAATGGTAATTATTACAAGATTTCCTATTTTTAGGAAGAGATTTCAAAAGAAGTTTTCTAAATAAAAGCTGTAGATTAAGTAATATTAAAAGAGGCTCTATTTGATTATTCAAGTATCAAAACCAGTTTATAAGGTTTGATCGAGGTTGAAAGGAATTCAAAGTAGACTAAAATTTCAACTCGAGATATTTTTATACGTACATTTCCGATAGTAATTATAGCCACAGTACACAAGAAAATGCCATAAGCACATTTCGACTCATTTAATATATTACTTGATTCATTAATTAAATTACTTCCCTACACTTTGTAGAAACGTAAAAATGTACTGACAGAAATTTCACGGAAAATTAAAAATGAGAACCACGATTTTTCCACTTTCTCAGTTCTACCAGCCACGTATTTACGAGATTGCCGAGAGATTTACACTAGTGAGAGAGCTCTTTATATGTTACTAGTCATTAACAGACTTAAAGGGCCATCCAATATTCCTGTTGATGAACACGCCAGAATGTATTTCGAGGTTGCGTTTCGAGAGCAAACCGTAAACTATTGATTCCCATTTCGAAAGCCAAGTTCCTCTTCGAGGAACAAAGGCAACTTTGTTACTCGGATTATCGAATCTACATCCTTGAAATTGAGCATCTTGTCACAAACAATGTATTCTTTCGAGGTGTTATTACGCATGGAATGATGTAATATACTCGAAACAACAGTTGACAGTGTTTTATTTCTTCTGAGTTTCTATGATCAATAACGTTATGTCAGAAATAGTATCAATTAATTTATACGCATTATACTCCGTATTATTTAAAATAATGTTTTATTTATATTATTTGTTACATATTTTATGATCTCATAAAGTGTCTGTCTCGCATGCAAATCGCTTTAATAAGTAAATCGAATTATCGTGTTTCTCTTTACATTCATATTTTGTTTGGTATGTCGTTTTGTATTTAGTTTTACAATTATGTATTTGTCAATGTTATGTTATGTTACATGAAATTAAAGACTAATTCCATTATTGTACACTTTGAACAGACCATTAAAATTTCAAGGAATTTCTATTTTTCTTAAACTTCTTTTGTTTTTATTTTCTCATAGTAAAATCGCATAATAAAATAAACATAAATGTAAACATACCTTTTAAAATTAAATATTTGGTACAGAGGTAACAATCAGGAAGTTTCTAAAACTAAATATTGTAAGTAAAACTTACAATATTAGAGAGTAGATAGAACAAAACGAATTAAACACTTTCAAAAAAATGCTTGCTAAATTGATGATTTTTTTTGTAATATTTATTTTTACAAATTGTACGTATTCCTTTTTCATGCTAATAAAAATAAAAAATTATTTCTACAATAAAATGTTTAATTTATTTTGCTCTGTCCGTGTTTATTATGAAATAACAGTTATTTAGCTTCAGCAATTTTCCGATTTTCGTATATCTCTGAAAAAAAATATATTATGAAAATGGAAGCCATTTACTCTGAGTATATCGCATTTTCATTAATACTTTATTTATTCTGAATTACATTGTATAATTATTGAATCACAGCATGAAGTAGATCGAGGCTTTTCCATAATATGGATACAATCCCTTGTATAACAAACTTAACTGCGATTCTTAAAGGATATCGTTGGCTCGACATGTTTCAGCCTCAGCCCGAGTTCAAGGAAAATCGGGAGTCACCACGTGTTAGCATTAAGGAGAGTGAACCTCAAGAACACGTGCCTTCCTCTGCGCCGGTCGCCAGGATCGCCGTCGAGAGTAACACAGAGACGCCGTCAGGATGGAGTTCAAGGAGCGGCTCCTTGAACAAACCGGAGAACCCCATCGCACCAGTCCATGATACAAATTCCGTTCTCGACAAAGTCGCGCTCTTTCACAAGGTAAGACATATTTAATCAATGAGCGTGAACTATGTAAAGATCGAGCAATCTTAATGAATACTTTTAACGTCACATTAACATTACGCTTTACATAATACAAACAAAAAAGAAATAGATGTTTGAAACTAATTTATTTGCTTGAAATAATTAGTGTAAGCCTGCTTTAAATAATCTTCGTACCAGAATTCAATTTATAATTCTATACGCTGTATAAAGAAAAATATTTTAAAAATTTAAATGCACATGCATAAAATATATGTATTGTATATAGAAATATACAACATATAAAATTATAAAATAGAATTCTGTTCTGCAATAACGTGAGAGAATTGTATTGAATTTATATAGTTTTATATAGTATTAATAAGCTATGCAAGAAAAACATTTGAAAAATTTAAACATATATGTATAACACATATGTATGTATATAAAAATATACGACATATATGAAAGCATATTACGTAATTAAGTAATATTAAGTAATTAGAATTCTAATCTGCAATCTGATATTAATTGTATTGTATTTATATAGAGAAGCCTCGTCGACTATTGTCTAGAGATGTTTCTTTCTTTCAATGTATCCTAAATATGTATCCTAAACAATTCGATATGGTTTAATTTAACAAAGGATAATTTTTTTAAGCATCGACATGCTCGTGGCAGAGACGCGACTACTGGTTCCCTTCATCGTACCCTGAGCGTTCACACGACAGCAATTGAGCAAACCTACATGGCGGAGGAATGCGACGAGAATGACTATCATCTTGATTTAGACTCCTACAAACCCGTGCAGCCACTCAAGATCGACCACGGAGTCGCTTTGTTTCCCGTTGCCGCGCCACACACTGGCATGGATCTTCATCTTCTGCAGGTATGTTGCGCTACATTCTGTAGACAAATGTACGTCTCAGACGGAAATGTAGATATTGTATCAAAATGAGAATCTCGCGCCGTCAATTTTATGCAACAATTATGATAATATAAGCGACACTTTCACGAGTCTGTATGTTTGACAGGCTGGTATCACTACTTTTATTTTAAAAACACACGAACTTCAAAAAAATGACACAAAAAGAATGACACAAGATAAACATTTTCCCCAAATAATCGTTAAAAGTTTTCTTAAACTTCATCCAGCTGTTATCTGCCTCAAGTGCTAAGAAAAGAAAAATGTTCTTAAAGTTCACAAGTAAACAAATTTCTTTTTTGTCCTACACTTACTGAAAAAGATAAAATTTAAAAATTCAAATTTTTGATGAAATTGAAAATAATAATCATAAAAGATAATACTTGGTTACATAATCTGTTCAGAGTGCATAGAAAATGTTTGTGTTGAGACTTAATTAGCATAATTAGTAATATTGCGAAAATTTATACAATGTAATTTTCGTTCTATAATAATAACGCACAACATTCACTCTCTATGTTGCATCCGAATTATTTTATTGCAACATACATACATAGAGACAGAGAGGTAAACAAATATAGATAAAGGAAGAGAGGAAGAGAGAGAGAGAGAGAGAGAGAGAGAGAGAGAGAGAGAGAGAGAGAGAGAGAGATAAATACAGCATTCTGAGATCGTTGCGATGTTTTGGGATTGAGAGACATTGCATCACATAACGAAACTGCCAATTGTATACGTGACATCGCGATGCTGCGCGTGGAGTGCATCGTAAATATTGGACTCACAGGATTTGTTACACAATGTCATGTGATGCCAGGACGTTTTTGATTCTGATGTTATAAGCCACAGTGAGACAGAAACTAGAGATGTGTGATTTTCCATGGCAATGAATGTTAATCAATAATACTAACAATTACAAATATATAAATGGCGTTGAATCTAATTCACAATACACTTTGTCAAAGAATATTATCACATAACGGATTACAAAAGAATTATTATACCGAAATAAAAATAGAAAAATATCTAATTGTAAATATTTTTCTAACATTAGTTTTAAGAGATATATTAAATTTAAAACTAAACATTAAAGTTTTTTTTTCTATTATTTTTGGATAGACATTGCTGTGTGTTGAAATTCTCTAATTTTATAATTAACTTACAGTTATCTCTCTTTATATAAAAATACTTAATAAATAATTCGAACTTTATTTCAAGGCAAAGT
>NW_017259317.1:216321-225046 GCF_001594045.1 Atta colombica | reverse complement strand
ATATATATATATATATGGTATTTAAAAAAATATTTACACGATTAAACTCAATAATGTCAAACTATATCTAATTTGAGTATTTTTAATTATTTCTATAAATCTGTTTCTACTCAATACGTCGTTAATTTAACTAAAACAATGGTTAATTTAACTAAATAATTTAACTTAAGAAAAAATGTATTTTTTATTCAAATCTAGTTATCTCTTTATTGATACCTTAATATAGATATTTAGAAATTAACTAAAAATGGATTAATTTATATTTTGACACATGAAAATTAAAAATAACAAAATCATTTAACTTAAGGATTGGGTTACCGTTCTTCTTTGATATATAACAGTGCAAAGTTTTATTTTTCTTGTTTCAGTCAAAATGAATAATGATTTTCCTCTATCAAATCGGAAAGCTTCAATATGAGAATTTAATTGGTTTTTTTGTATTTAATTTGTATTATAATAGAAGAAACAACATCCAAAATGCTAAGGTTCAAGTACCGCGAGGCGAAAGACATGATGATTCAACGATGATTCAAGAAAGTTCTTTCATCTCTCCAAAATAGTTGCGAGAACAGAATGCTATAACATTTGTTATTCATAATTATGAATAACGAGAAATTCAACTAAATTTATTTTAACATCTTTGTGTATTATAATTTTTAGCATCACATTTAAATGAACGTTTAGAAATGCAAAAACTGTCATCGTTAAAAATAATAATAAATTATCTTGGATGTGAAATATGATTATATGTAAATGAAAGGTATGACATTTCATTTAGGTATAATTAATGAAGATTGTAACGCTACGTATAAATCCTATATTAATCGATACTGAGAGCCGAGATTTTTAAACAAGTAAAAATGATTTAAGATATAATTTAAACTCCCCCCCCCCCCCCCTCTCTCTTTCTCTCTGTTCATAGTACCATAATGTTCAAACAAACACTAACAAGAAATTTCTAAGGAATTCCACAGTTACTTTGAAATTTAAGTGGATACCTTCGCATTTTTTATTAGATATCGTAGCCAAAGAAAGAGAACAGAAATCCTTAGATCTATAATTTCTTGTTGAAACTACACAAATCACAAAAGAAGTAGGAAAGATATTCGCGAGAACTCTTACGCGTTTGCTATTTTCACAAATTTTGATATTTATCAAGATATAAAAGATAAAAAGAAAAATTTCACATTTGTGTATAACTTTTAAATTGAAAATTTTCATTAACGATCTTCATAGCGTTGCTACTGAAATGAAAGATACTGTCAACACGTAACTTGCTACACATCAAAAAAATTTCAAAGAGAACTAGTCTTACTTCTACATCTCCGGCTTTGCGGAAAGAAAGGAAACAGAGAAATATGCGAAAAAATTAAGAGGGGAGGGAAAGAAAGTTCTCTCTCTCTCTCTCTCTCTCTCTCTCTCTCTCTCTCTCTCTCTCCCTCTCCTTCTCCCTCTCCCTCTCCCTCTCCCTGCCCCTTCCTCTTTCTCTCTGTTTGTCTGTCTCTGTCTTTGACTTCTCTGCGACAAACGAACCAAGGAGACTAACGGAAAAAACATTGTAACTCAGCACGTAAAACTAGGTCATCTTTTTGAATCGAGCCACCAATTGTCAGCGTTAATTGAGTGGCAAGGGAAAAAATGGGACGACATATTTGTGGGAGAAATGATTCATAACGAATAAAATTCGTTATCTTCCCATCATAAAATTCTAACACGATCAATATACCATGAAATTTCTCTCTGCCACTACAGAACGTTCTCGGATATATAACATGCGAATCTATTGACTGTATATCAAGTGAAAAATGGATTTCGGAAAAATTTCGGAAAAAGCTTACAACTTCTTCCAGCTCAATGCTCCTGCGAATAACAGTTTCTCATATAATAAGTTTGGTACCAATAAATGTTCAGAGAATGCAAATATGTCAAATATTTATGTATCGCATATTGTTATCATCAATAATACAAGTGTGATAATATTAACATTGCTAGTAATCCAAGAACTTTCGCTATTTTTTAATTACAGTGATGTTTATCTTTATTTAACGAAAATTCGATCCTTGAAATTTCTTACAATTTAGAATATTAAACATACTTCTTTTTTAACTACAATATTTCTTCTATTATTAATTTAAATTTTGTATTCTTCTATATTAAACTAATATAAATTAATGTAATTAAAAAATAATATTTTATAAAATGTCTTCATTTTTGTTAACAAAAATTTGACTTTAAATTTCTCTGTGAAAATAACCAAATATTTTTGAGATATACTTTATATTTAAAGAGTAATTTCATCAATTTAAAAAAATCGTAAAAATTAAACGACAGAAATTAAGCTTGAAAGTGTAGTGAAATTAACACTTTTCTGACAAACATCGTAAAAACAACTCTGTGATGTTAAATTGCGAGTGGTATTTTTAATGGAAAAGCATGCCGGACATATAAACGTGAGAAGTTTCAAAGATAATTTGAATGTGACTACGAAAATAAAAATGGATAGGAACGCTAACATTTCGTAAATTAATTAAATTAATTAATTAAATTCCTGCTTTTCACGTGTTTGCTCATACTGATACCAGCAAATAATTGTAACTAATTAAAAGTGAATTGAAATTATGTCTCTGTTTCGACATTTGCACATAATTAACTTCTATTTCTATTCTCTATTCGCGACAATGCGATAATTGCACAAAAATAGTCTACATATTTAAAAAATTAAATGCGCCGGTATTTCACTCGATATATATTTTTTTTCCTTATTCACGTTTAGACTGTACATTACGTAATGGAAAATTTTGAATTTGAGTAACTGCCTACATTATCGATAAATAACTGTAGCCAAATGTACGAATTTGCACATACGCGAGCGTACATGCAATAAATGTCCACCTATATATCGCGCTTAGAAACGACCACGTAAACGCCGTTATAAATGCATTACGAGCCCCATCAGTGTTATAAATGCACTCACGCCATCTAATACTTTGTAGAAGCACGAAATACTTCGTATGACGCAGTTACGAGGATCTCGTAGTAGCGAGTAGTGAATGTCTTACGCGTGCACACTGAATTAATATATTTATATTAACAGCAAAGTGCTTATATTCTGTTTTCTTTTTAAACAATAACATTATCACAATAAAAGCCTAGGCATCCTAGATTATTACTGCATCTAAATCTAAATGACAGAACAACGTTTCGAGTAAAATCAAATATAGACCATTTATTACGTATTTACATTTCGTTTTATATTTTTGCATTTACGTTGTATTATTTCTGTCAATAGGCGACAAAATATATAGAAACACAAAAGCTTTTACATACATTCATCAGCTAAAAGGTTGCAACACTTTTTTCAACTCAGGGTTTTGGAACTCAGCCTTGTTTATGATTGAATTTAAAAATGGTTAGCGTCATAAGTAAGAATCAATCGCTCAATGAGCAGACTACATTCCGAAACTTATCGAAAAAAGTGTTGCAATCACTTGATGAGTGTATATACTACAGTCATAATATACAAATGTCACTAAACTAAATATTAAATTAAATGTTTTCTTCGGAAACTCTTATGGAAAGGTGAAAGTTTCTATTTCAGAAATTTTTTATAGAAATTTGACATAATGGATTTCCTTACTAATAATGATAATAATACAATGGTCGAGAAAGATAATTAAAAAATTGATAACAGTCAAAATGATGTGTCAAATATTATGCAGTGACCAAATATTATTAAACGTGTGTAAAAAAAGATTAAGTTATTATTCAGTATTATCAAGTATTTATAAAATTAAAAACAAAATTTCGGCGAAATTAAAAAAAAATTTCTAGCCGATTTATTCTTTTTTTTTTTCATTTAAAATTTGAAATTTTTCAATTCCCTTTTCAAATAATTTCGGAATTTTTAATTTTACTTAACCCTAGAACACTATTGTACATATACATGCAAGTGAGCGTTAAGCTATGCTTCAGCGATCAGCAGAGATCCCAATTTATCTGTTAAAAGCTGAAGCCAAATTGAGCACTATTCTAGTATCATCCACCAAAGCGTGAACAAGCTTTTAAAAATTCAGTCTGTTATATATCAATTTCAATCTCCTGATAATCAATATTAACAAAGAGCGTGATAAGTAATTTCAATTTTTAAACAAGTTTATGTTTTATATTGTATTTAATTGATAACTGTTATGAGAAAACATTAGACTAATATATTCCATATCATTTTAAGATTGAATTTAATATAGTATGTTTTATTCTTTCTTTTTTTTTTAAGTTAATAATTAGATTATTTGTAACTGTTATTATGCGTAATTATAGTAACTATAGTTTTTCGACAATAAAGGATTTTTATTTTTACACTAACAACCGCGCAAAAAATTCTCATTAGCTCTTATTTGTTTTTGTTTTTTGACATTCTCGAGAGTTTGATTACTTGTTTTATTAGATTATTTGTGTTTATAAAGTTTTAAATTACAAATATTTCGTTAGGAAACGTATTATAAAATGTATCAAAATCTTATGTTAATACATTAATTAAGAATACTCTATTTCATACATAAAATTTACAGCATTGTATCACTCAATGTCAATAGGTTCTAGGGTTAACATAAACTGATGGAAAATTGAAGAACCTTTTCCATCGATCTAAGAAATACATGCGGTTTTCTATATTCCTTAAAACTACATATCTCAGGTGTTACATCATGGCACGACTTTGGTGCATTGGGATTGTGAGGGTGGTACCTCGAGAACAGCATTGGTGTTCGCACGCGTCGATCGCGCTTGTGGCACTTTCGTGTGGGAAAAGCCACCCTGGAGTCCTTTAAAAACGGCGCAAGTTGGAGGTGCCGTTCTCGCAGAGGTTTCGCTAACCACGAACCCGGAGGATGCGATACCAGCGGGCCTAGTCGGCAGGTACACGCAGCAGCAGGCTGACTGCGCTTCTGTCACTTTGGAGGAGGGATATCTCGACCTGGGATCGGTGAAAGAGATAATGATCGGCTGTTGCGATCGCGACCGAGAGGCTGATCTCAGGAGCATCTGCAAGAGATACGGCCTACCTGGCTCCGACTGCTGCATCGGCCTCATGTATGGCTCCAATCTTCCGGACAATCGACTGATCTTCCTACTTTGCCCTCCCGCTCTTAGCAAGTACGTATGAATTATTTCTCTAGTTTTGTGCGCATCGATTAGTTTTCGAATATTTCTCACCAATAATGCGGAGGAAGAAAAGGAGATTCGAAAGTTATCATATTTCATATAATTTAATTTAAAAAAATAAAAATATATTCATTTTTTATTAACGAAATTAAAGATGCTTAATTTTATGTTCTTTTTCAGAAAAAATTTTTTTTTATTTATGCGTTTGAGATTATTTCACAAATATTTTTTTTTAATATAATTATTTTATGTGTTATATGTCACAAACTTGTTCGTAAAAAATTACCAAGTAAATTAATTACTATGCCGTTAATCTATCTTTCCACCAGAAGATTGAGTTCATTAATAGTATTGTATATTAATGATATGTTCACAATATTCGATATAATTATTGATTATATCAAGTGGTGGGTTAATAACAAACATTTCATATGTATTTTGAACGGGTCTAACAATTCCCTCTAATAATTTATGATTTATTGTTAAATTACGTATTGTCCAGTTACATAAATTAATTATTAAGTAATTTGCATGCTGCTTTTAGAATATGGTACATGGGATTATGCTGGATATTGCGAGGCCTCAAACGACAACAACAGTTAACAGATCGTAGATCACGCTGGTTAAAAGAAAAATATCTTCAGTTATACTTTTCCTACTTGGAACAACCGATAGAAGGCTTGGAACAGCCGACGACAGCCGATGCTATTCGCATTTTCGGCGGTCGCGACTGGTCTATGACAGAAAGTGTTGGCACGCTGTCTCCAACGAGCAGCAGCACTTTACGCAGACGAAATGTTAAAGGCAAAAAGACAAAATCAATCGGCAACATTCATGCTTTAACCAAGGTTCGCACATAGACTTCTCGCATCTTTTACAATAAACATAAATTAGATTACAAATCAAATGCTCCAAATGCTATATTTTGTAAATAACTGTCTTCATCGAATTAAATAGTTTTGATTTAACGTAGGATCTAAGTATAAAACAATACGACTCCTCGACCTCGGATGGAGGTCTGTGCACTACACCTCTTCGTCATATCGCTGGAAGCAGAGAGTCTTTAACGAGGATCTTGCCAGCGTCACCGAGAGCAAGCCGAGATCGAATTCCGCCACGTAGTCCACCCGGTTCCGCCGACCGTATTACTTCCAACTTGCCTTATTCCGCTTTTCAAAGGTACATCATCTTCTCCCATTTGATTTATCATATCAAATTCTCTTTATCTATCGATTTTGAGCAAAAGATTTATATAGGTCGGGAATTATATAGATCGAAATAGAAAATCTTACAATTCCGTGTCGAATCTTATTTGAACATAAATCTGTATTATGAATTTAAGAAAGTTTTTTTATCTAAAGTGATAAAAATGAATAACTTTTGCTATTTTCTTTTTTTTTAAGCAACAAATCTTTACAGCTGAAACATCTTATGTTTATCATGTATTAACAATATTTTAGAATTTTTTTTATTAATATAGAGGTAATAATATCTAAAAAAAAAAAAGAATTATTTGAGTGATGAGAAAAGAATCTTTCGTGACAATACGTTTCGGACAATTTGAAAAAAAGCTATAAAATATTTTTATTTTTAAATTCTTTTTTCAATTTTGCTGCTTTTAAATATAATAAACAATTTTTTCGTTTGAACATCTTGACTTTCAAGTTAAATAATTTCGTCAGTTTTAGATGTAAATAATTAGAATATTTTAGAAATATATTTTTAAGATATAGAAAAAGTATGTTCCTAAAATAAGAAAACTGTAGAAACAAAGAAAATTTTAAAAATTTTATAAAATTTTATAAAAAAAAACCTTTAAATTATTTAAATTATTTATATTATAATCGACAAGTTTTCTTATATACGTCGCAATAACGCGTGCGTATTTTGTGCGTAGTTTATTATGTGTCGCCAGAGAAAAGGACAAGAATGGATCTGGTGGTATATCAGGAGGCTTTGAAGCTCCTTGGCATATGAAAGGAGTGCGCACTACCTCGATTATGTATGAGACACAATTAAACTTTGTGGAATTCGTTGCGCTTTTCCGATCATTCAGTTTACGAGCCAGAAAAGATTTGCGTGATCTGTTCGGTCAATTAGCAATAACATGTCGTAGCCAGAGTGATGGATCGTTAAGAGACTTCAACATTCGTCCGGTAGTGCTCAGACAAACCAGTGATGCCACTCCACAAAGAATCGGTAAGCCGATATAATTATTAAATTTTATGTGCAAATTTAAAAGAAAGAGTAGAATATGATGCACAAAATAATTCTTATATTTAATCATGATAATGGAAATGCAATAATAATTCTTAAATATAGATATGCGAGTTAACTTACTAAATAATAATTTGCATGGAATAAATTAGATTCACACTATTAAGTTTTATTATAACAATCATCCCAATTAGCATAACGTATGTACATTTGTCGATATTTACCAAAAATATTCATTTTATCGAAAATGGCCATAATTATATTGATTTCAATATATGAATGATTATTTTTAAAAATATTTATTTATATTAAAAAATAAACGTTTGAATGACTAATTTTTTAAATATTATTTAAAATGAGAAATCAATGTTTTACTGTGCCAGGTTTATTGACGAGAAACAACTCTATTGACTGTCACGAATACAAGACGGGCAGCAACCTACAAAAAAAGCAGATCTTTGATGCTGTTGCGGCGGCTAGTATAATCAATAATTGTTCGGGCGTGGATACGTCGAAATCCCAAGTAATTACTTTAGCAACATTTACGAAATTTCTGGAATCTCGGCAGCAGGAAAAGTTGAATGACGACGAAATCAAGGCACTGATCAAGGTAAATGCTTATGGGGTCAGAAATTCCCTCACGAAAGAATATTTACTGAATGGCCTCATTTCTCTCTGACAATTTTGTTTCGGATATACAGGAAAAATATCTTGTAATATATAATATTTTATACGCCAGACTATCGTTAAAGTGTTTTGCGAATAAACTGCTTTTATTGAAGACAATAAACGATCTTTCGTTTTATTCTATTATGACGAAATTGTGATTTCAATTTTCCTTATCTGGAAATAGAAGACTTAACTTTTCCCATCCTCATGCGACTGTCATGACACGCGCGCGCTCACACCAACGCGATGTAACACAATCAAATGAGCTCGTTTATTCTCATTTCAGAGGCATGAACCGGATCCGGCACTTCGCACACAGTGGTGTTTGTCTTTTGAGGGTTTTGCACGGTATATGATGGACAAGGACAATTATGCCTTCCCGAACGAGTATGCAACACCGTCCGAAACCGAAATGCAGCAGCCTCTGTCGCAATATTACATTGCAAGTTCCCACAACACGTATTTAACAGGACATCAACTCAAAGGAGAGTCCTCCGTACAGTTATATTCGCAGGTACGCTGTGACTTTCAAAAATAAACTCACATAATAAATTTCATAGAACTAAAATATGAATTATTTTTACTAGAATATTATTTCCTTTCATTATAACGAATTTCAAATTATACATTATTATTTAATAATTATTATTAATAAAATATAAAATATATAAAATATATA
>NW_017259317.1:197112-216307 GCF_001594045.1 Atta colombica | reverse complement strand
TATATATATCATATATCCAAGAATTATGAAAAAATATTATTATTATATTAAATTAAAAACATGCGTGAAATTTGAATCGCGTGAAATAAGTTATGCAAATTTCCATTCGAATAAAGTAGTAATTAGCGCGTATAAAACTTATTGTTTGATAACAACAAAAATTTATGCAGGTGCTTTTAACCGGATGTCGTTGTGTAGAGCTCGATTGTTGGGACGGTGACGATGGATCACCATTGATTTATCATGGTCATACTTTCACTACGAAAATACCATTTCGCTCCGTTGTGGAAGCGATAGATCGAAGCGCCTTTGTCAGTTCCCCTTATCCCATAATCCTTTCCATCGAGAATCATTGTTCGCCAAGTCAGCAAGCTCGTATGGCTCAAATATTTCAGGTACTCGATTGATTATCTAACAAATTATATTTTCTTAGTGATTATCATCGCGCTTGAATCAAATTATTATAAAAAAATATAATATCATTTCAGTCTGTTTTTGGCGAGAAATTGGTGACGAAATTTCTCTTCGAGTCCGACTTCAGTGACGATCCTCAACTGCCTTCGCCTTCGCAACTTCGTTACCGAATTTTGATAAAAAATAAGAAGCTGGTGATCGATCCTGCCGGCCCCTTGTCGCACACACCCCTTAGTCATCGAGGGAAAATGCTTATGACGGATCGCGCATCTTCCATGAAACAAATGCGGACTGATGTAAGCAGCACATCAGTCGTGGAATATTTTAGCGAGGATGAAGATGACGAAGAGGATGACGATGAGGATGACAACATCGATGGTAAAAATAATATATTATTAATACTTGGAAAATTTAATCTGTAATATCAATCAGATATATATTTTCTCAAAAAAGAATATTGAAATTCATTATAAATTTCTGTTTTTAAGAGCCTTCCTAAGTTCAAATTTAATCTAAATATGTTGCAGTGGCTACATTGTCACTGTATCCTATTTAATTATCTTTTGCTTTTATCACTTATACATTACACTTATATATTATCTTTGAGTTTAATATAAATCCAACCTTCTCTCTTCTTTGCTTTCGAGAAATATAATAATTGCAATCAATTAAAAATTCACTGAAACGAGTTACAATATTTAACGTGTAATTACAGATAATTCGATTTCGAGCTACGAGAGATATCTGGGTGGTGGCCAAGTGCCGCACGGTCGTTTAAAATCGGATCCAGGAGTGGATGACAAGACGCAAAAGCAAAGTAGTCAGATAGCCAAGGAATTGTCGGACTTGGTAATTTATCTGCAGGCGATTAAATTTCGCGGACTAAATACTATGCCAGTCGGACCAGGAAAAATACGTCATCAATCGCATACAGGACCAGTTCAGAGGCATAGCATCGCCGGTATAGGACCTAGCAGTATAGCTTCCTCATCAGGATCGCCGCAATCACTTTCGACGTCCGCCTCGATCGCGAGCGGCGGTAGCAACATCGATAATATCTTCAGGTCAGTTTTTTATTGTACAATATTTTCTCTATTCATTCCTATATTTATATATCACACATATTTGTCTCATTATATTTTTTTAGTTTATTTTTATTGTCTTGCGTCGTTTTCTTGCGTATTTTCTTTTTCAAAATTTTTCGGCGTTATCATATTGACATTAATCGACAAATACTGATTTTGTAAATAAAAAAAAACACAGAAGTATGTTTCTGTTCTTATTAGATCCACTCGTGGAATGCCGGCCTGTTTCCAATGTTCATCTCTGAACGAAAGCTCGGCGAAGAAAATCTGTAGGAAACAACCGTTAGGCGTAGTCGCTCATGCTGAAACTCAACTCATTCGAACGTATCCTGCAGGAATGCGTATTGATTCCACAAATTTCAATCCTGTAATATTTTGGGCTTTTGGAATCCAAATGGTTGCGTTGAATTATCAAACTGATGACGCGGGATTAAATCTGAATTCAGCCATGTTTGAGCAAAGCGGTCAATGCGGATATGTTAGAAAACCTTCAGTGATGTGGGATAAAGGTCATATGATGTACAGGTAAATTCACATTCTGTTAGATTTCTTACAAATTTTCTAATTATGCAACAATAATAATTATGAATGTAGCATACAATCCTTAAGAGATCGATTAATTATAAATCATAAGCAATAGGTGTCAAATTGTTTCTAATCTAATTCATTCTAAAAATTTATCTTTGCTATAATAGAAATTTTTATAATAGATATTTTTGTATGTTAAAAAAAAGATAGTTAAATAAAGAATTATTTCTGAACGCTAAATTATTTTCTAAAAAATTTTCTTGAACAATTATAAATGTTTTTATAGGCGATTCAACCCTTGGGACAAAGAATTCGATGGGCTGCATTCTGCGCATTTAAGTCTATCAATAGTCTCAGGACAATACGTTTCGGTTACGAACTTCGTCACCAGCACATATGTTGAGGTCGAGTTGGTCGGTATACCGATCGATTGCGCGAAACACAAAACAAAGGTGATCCATAACAATGCGTTGAATCCTATCTGGAATGAAAAATTCTGCTTCCAAGTGATGTTCAAAGATCTCGCCTTCCTACGTTTCGGTGTTATCGAAGCAAGCTCTCATCACGTGATCGCGCAACGCGTAATACCGCTTAAATGTCTACGACCTGGCTATCGACACGTACGATTACGATCTTGTAAAAACAAGCCATTAGCCCTTTCTACGCTTTTTATCTATTCCCGCTTGGAGGAGGAGAGTTTGGACTATAACACCTGCTGCCGTGATCATAAAGAGTCATCTAAGCGTCTCTCGTCGAGCAAAGAACCTGAGAAACTGAGCACCGTTGATCCCGGATCCCTAGGTGGTGTCACCTTGAAGAGACGAATGTTCTTCCTAATGGTTTATCATGTGATACCAGACGAGCCGTACACCATTCTGAAAGTGACCCAGGAGAGTACTACGCAAGAGGTGATGCTGCAGGCGTTGCAGAAGGCCGGAATATCGCCGGATCATGTAGATGAGTACATTTTGGTAGAGGAAGTGTCCCGCGGATGGGAGAAAAGAGACAAGGAAGAGCTACCGACTCAACGTGTGCTGGATCCTACAGAACATCCCCTTCAAGCACAGGCCCTATGGAAAGGGCAAGGTCGCTTCCTGTTGAAGCGAGTAGGCGATGATCCAAGCAGTAGAGCGTGGCTCGCCTCTATCAGAAGCACGGCCGGCCACTCGAAGCTCAACGATTCCAACACGAGGGACCAATCCACTCACATATGGGACGAGGCAGACACCTTTCTAGTCTGCATTTATAACGTTTCGCCGGAGATCCCTTATGCGATTCTACGTGTGCCGATAAGCAGTTCAGCTCAAGACGTGTTAGCGCAAGCTCTGATAAAGGCCAGAAGAATGGAGAACCCAACCAAGTTTGCTCTGGTCGAGGAGCTGGAATGGGGTGGTGCGGGTGCTGTCGGAAGTGGAAATCGTCAGTTAAGAGTATTGAGTGACGATGAAAATGTTTATACCACTCAAGCCTTTTGGAAAACTCTCGGCAGGTTTATCCTTAGAGAAAGAGAACAAGCCATTCCGAGACGGAACTTGTTGCCAGCGACCCTCGATAGACTCAGTAAGGGATTTTCCGTAGGTAGATCAGTGTCCCTGCCAGGATCCAGCAAAGAAAAGGTGCCTGTTTCGGAAGCACTGTCGGACCCCACTTCTAGAGGCCTGAGACATCGGCTAATGATGTCGGGACGTAGACGAGAAGTTCATTCTGATGGAGAAGATACGCGTGAATCTGACATACTGAATGTTGCTTTTCAACTGAAGAAGGTCTCGTTCAGAAAATTAATGAGCTGGAAGTCATAGTGGCAGTCAAGGGCGTCGTCGATATCATCGATCTTCGCCGCTCGGAGAAGTCACCCGTAAGCTCGTAGTCCAATTATTATGATCAGAAACTAGTTCTGGTCTTGCGAAACATTTTTCATGCCGACGATCCTGTCGAGGTGCGATCTCAAATTAAAAGAAGAGCTTCAGAGAGCTGAAAGATTTCACTTTATCAAGAATTTATGTAATACAAGCGTCACATGGACGATCGAACAAGTTAGAATCTATAAGTCGTTAAGCCGAATGAACAAGAACAAGTGGTACGAACAGAATACTTAATATCTATCGCGATATATCAGACAATGTGTTTTCATCACTAATTATGTGATAATATGCAAAAAAATTTCTCCAATAGAAAAAGAAAAAAAAATTAATTTCTTCGAGAAAGAGCAAAATAACTTTTTGGGAAATTTTAATGTCTGGAAAACAACACGACATTGTTAAATTCGATTATCTTCACGATATTTGAGCGAAATATTGAATGATAAAATCGCCATCACTGCAGAAAATAACTTCGGCAAATCGAACTTTTCAAAGAGAATCGAACGATACCGACATGGAGATTATTACGCCGCAATTTTCAAAGATTTTTCAAGAGTTTTAAAAAGATATAGCATATATCTAAACTTACGACGTAGTACAATCATTAAGTGGCAAAGCGACGATTCTTAAATCCTTTAAATTCGCATGAAAGCCAAGCATCATATTGAATTTAGTTACATGGCAGTAAATTTGTATCAGACGCGGATTGATGCTGCAGCTTCCGCGTTTGAGACGCGCTGGCGCGTCGAAAAAAAAATTAAATATCACGCGTCATGTCTGATTTTATTATTTTTGTACAACGAAAAGAGAGAGATCGCACCGGGCGATCTCTAAACATTTTGCCAAACGACGATTCTAAGTGATTTTTAGATCCGTGACATATTCGTAATGTTTAGACGTATTAGAAGTGCTTCCCTGTTCAAACATGTTTCCGTTTGAAATATATCGGATTCGCCTTCGTCTAATCGATATATCGCATCTCCAAAGAAATTACGTAGCTTCATGTGACTTCTCGTCATAAGCATTATTTTTATCATTTACGTCGTACCTGAGGTTTTCCATTGATACAAGAGTTACGCTATCGCGTATAAACTCTGTAATAAAGTTATATATCGCTGTTATCGCACTTTATTTGTTCGCTCTATTAATGTTAATAATTTTTTTCTGCGTCTAGTCAACCATGTGATAAGGAATTTGAGTATAGAATCCGATGAGAATATCATAATGTATATTGGGAGTTGCTACTTAAAAAACGTATTTACTATACATATATTGTTAACGCTAGAGGGTAGATCGGTGTTGCATTCTCGATTACCGTCCCTCTCTCCTAACTGTTTTAGCGAGCGTATGTATACGTAGACTATAAATACGAGACCAAGGAGTGTCGATGGAATGAAAAACCGCGTCCGAATGTGCTATTGCTCTATTCGATTATTTTTTCACGTGACAAGGCATTCGATCATCGACGATCTTCGTCGTATGCTCGAAGCCGGTAGCCTAATTTTATGGAAAATAATTTCGCTAATAACGTTAATTAATTAACTAATGAGAAACAATATGGAACAATATCTGACGTCGCAAACCAGTGAGGTCGCGAGATAGCCTTGCCCCGTCTTCCACGTCCGAATCGTCCCAAATATTTTATATTTTTTCGAGACGGCTCCGCAGACTGACTTTTAGGCGAATCTGTATAGCTGTACGACACGAAAACACCAGGATTTTTTAATACTATGAGAAAAATATAGAAATATATATACTAGTCATATCTTTCTCCGAGATGCTTCGCGACGTCACTGGGGACTCTGTATATTTTTGGATACCACTTCCTTCCTTACTCTTCATGTCTGTCCGAAAATACGTAATCATATCACATATCCACATAAGAGACCAAATGAGCGAAACAGATAAATAGAAGAAATGAGAAACAAACCGGGCAATTTCATTTGTACACATATCTCTGATTATGAGTAAGTAAAACAAATAAAATAAGAAAAACATTATTTGATAGATAAAAGAAATATCATTTGATAGAAGAGAATAAATCAGTGAGAACCGAAAACAATTGTTTTATTTGCTAAGTATGGAAAGAAAGATAAAAATCTGATTAATCCGATTTGTAGATCAAATTACTGAAAACAAATAAGAAAAATATTGGGGGTACAAATAAGTTTCCGTCATTTGCAAAAGACGGCGCCACTAATAAACTATAGTTAAAATTGTTTGATATAAAACGACATATCATAAGATTGGACATCCGGCAACATCATAACCTTGAAATATTAGCGATTTTAATTCAGCATCATATATTTTTTTTTTGTACGAAAAGTCGAGTTTTGAGCTGAATAAGCGTCATTTGCGGGAACTTTTGATTTACTTCTTTAATTTGAAGAAATCTGCAGCTGAGGCTCATAGATTGCTTGTAGAAGCATATGATGATGCTGCCTTAAGTGAGAAAAGTTGTTATGAGTGGTTTCAAAAGTTTAAGAACGGTGAATTTGACGTCGAAGACAAAGAACATAGCGGAAGGCCGAAAATATACGAAGACGCGGAATTGGAAGCATTATTGGATGAAGATTCGTGCCAAACGCAAAAAGAACTTGCACTTATATTAGGAGTGACTCAACAAACAATATTGTTTGAAATCATATTGTTTGAAATCATTGGAAATGATTCAAAAGCAAGGGAATTGGGTTCCATATGAACTGAAGCCGAGAAACGTTGAATGCGATTTTTTACATGTGAAATGCTGCTTGCCAGGTATAAACGAAAGAGTTTTTTGCATCGTATAGTCACTGGTGATAAAAAATGGATCCACTACGATAACCCAAAAAAGAGAAAATCATGGGGACCACTTGACTATGCTTCAATATCAACAGTCAAGCCGAATATTCATAGAAAAAAACTCATGTTATGTATTTGGTGGGATCAGCTTGTGTCGTGTATTATGAGTTGCTCAACCAAACGAGACCATTACTGGGGCTCTCTACCGACACAATTGATGAGATTGAATCGAGCATTCAAGGAAAAACGCGCCCACTACTACTCCAGGTATGACAAAATTATTCTCCTGCATGGTAATGCTCGACTACATGTTGCGGCGCCGGTCAAAACCTACTTAGAAACACTCAAATAGGAAGTTCTACCCCACCCGCCGTTTTCTCCAGACATTGCTTCTTCCGACTATCACTTGTTCCGATGTTGATCCTTGTTGATCGATGGCCTGTCTGAGCAGCACTTCACATCATATGAAGATACCAAAAATTGTATCGATGATTGGATAGCCTCAAAAGATGAAGCGTTCTTCCGACGCGGTATGCACATGCTACCAGATGGGAAAAAGTAATGGCTAACGATGGCCATTACTTTGAATGTACTGTTCTTTCACAATAAATGCTTAATTTCTTCTTCATAATCTCTTCTTTCATAATAAATGTTTAATTTTTGATAAAAAACGGCAAAAACTTATTTGTACTCCCAATAAATAAAAACAAATGTATTTATAATACTATTAGTTACTGCAATCGTTATAAAATATTTTCAGAAGCATGCTGATCAGCATGTAATTCAGTACTACCAACTCATTTGACAATATTGCGAGTAGTCAGGTGATCATGTGTCCCATTTTTTCCAATGTATTTTTCGTTGCTTGCAATGTTTTTGTATTTATGAAAGCATTTGACATATATTCCGTTATAATTTTTCCTTTTCTTCTTCTGGAAAGATAAGAAGTTACAATATATTTTGTAAAAATCTAAAATATTTCTCTTTTTAATGATAAAAATAATCGACTATTTGTTTTTAAAAAACAATATTAAATAAATGTGATTATAAATTGATTACGCTTTTCGATTATCGTGCAAATCGAACTGCAGATAATCTTGTTCATCACTTCTGTCCTTAAGACAAAAAAAAAATCGATTAATTATTTAAATAATCGATTTTTTTTTTGTTGATTATACTTATTTCTATCTCTTTCCCTCTTTTTAGCTTTTTTGTTTTCTGATCACCTTATACACGCAAATAACGTGCATACTACGATGTATTAAAATTTCTCAAATGTTAACAGAAGTCTAATAAATCATGAAATCACACAATAATTTGGCAAGCGCAACAAATACACATGGGAGTACAAATAAGTTTCCGCCGTTTTTTATCAAAAATTAAACATTTATTATGAAAGAACGGTATGTTTTATTCAAAGTAATGGCCATCGCTAGCCATTACTTTTTCCCATCTTTCTGTGTGGTAGCATGTGGATACCGTGTCGGAAGAACGCTTCATCTTTTAAGGCTATTTAATCGATACAATTTTTGGTATCTTCATATGATGTGAAGTGCTGCTCAGACAGGCCATGCATCATCGATCGGAACAAGTGATAGTCGGAAGGAGCAATGTCTAGAGAATACGGCGGGTGGGGTAGAACTTCCTATTTGAGTGTTTTTAAGTAGGTTTTGACCGGCGCCGCAACATGTGGTCGAGCATTACCATGCAGGAGAATAATTTTGTCATACCTGGAGTAGTAGTGGGCGCGTTTTTCCTTGAATGCTCGATTCAATCTCATCAATTGTGTCGGTAGAGAGCCCCAGTAATGGTCTCGTTTGGTTGAGCAACTCATAATACACGACACAAGCTGATCCCACCAAATACATAACATGAGTTTTTTTCTATGAATATTCGGCTTGGCTGTCGATGTTGAAGCATAATCAGGTGGTCCCCATGATTTCCTCTTTTTTGGGTTATCGTAGTGGATCCATTTTTCATCACCAATGACTATACGATGCAAAAAACCCTTTCGTTTATGCCTGGCAAGCAGCATTTCACATGTAAAAAATCGGCGTTCAACGTTTCTCGGCGTCAGTTCATGGAACCCAATTCTCTTGCTTTTGAATCATTCCCAATGATTTCAAACAATATGAAATAGTTTGTTGAATCACTCCTAATATAAGTGCAAGTTCTCTTTCTTGTTCTCTTTTTGCGTTTGGCACGAATCTTCATCCAATAATGCTTCCAATTCCGCGTCTTCGTATACTTTCGGCCGCTACGTTCTTTGTCTTCGACGTCAAATTCACCGTTCTTAAACTTTTGAAACCACTCACGACAACTTTTCTCACTTAAGGCAGCATCACCATATGCTTCTACAAGCAATCTATGAGCCTCAGCTGCAGATTTTTTCAAATTAAAGAAGTAGATCAAAAATTCCCGTAAATGACGCTTATTCGGCTCAAAACTCAACATTTTCGTACAAAAAGAAATGTATGATGCTGAATCAAAATCGTTAATATTCAAGGTTATGGTGTTGCCGGATATCTAATCTTACGATATGTCGTTTTATATCAAACAATTTTAACTATAGTTTATTAGTGGCGCCGTCTTTTGCAAACGGCGGAAACTTTTGTGCTCCCAACTTTCATCATTATGTGTACTTTCATCATTATGTGTAATTTATACTAAATACTGCGAAATCAAAGTATATTCCGATATACCACAACAGTATTTACCTAATACATAACATCCTCAAGGAACATTATGTATATAGCAGCAATGAACAATGGCTACTAATAACATTAATTATTATAATTAATATTCGACGCTCCTTGGACCTCCGACTAAACCCCCGTATCAAGATCATCGATTGTAAAAGGACCGTATCTATCAAGCGTTGCAATCGTTGTAACTATTCGTCGCTGTGCCGCCGCCGAATGTCACAACAAGGTGCGTGCAAGCTGTTGGCAGACAACATTGTCCATTGTAAAATCACAATTTAAAATTTTATATTTTCCTCAATAAAACCAATTACAATTAATTCATAATTTTATTTTCAGTTTAATATAAAATTCAACAAAATGGACTTCGATGTTCTGTTATGAATTATGAAAATTATGTTATATGAATTATATGTAAAATTAAATCTCTACTTTATTCAAATGATAACAATACGATATTCACTGCAGACTATTTAATTTACTCACTCCATTAATAGCTATCGACATGCACAAAACATTTATTATCTGTTATTATTTAATTATTATTTAATTATTATTCAGTATTGAAAATTAATTCATTGAGATAATAAAATTTATTCATTGAGATAACAAATAAAACTTACTTTACTTTTCCTTATGATATATAAAACGCAATATTGTTTTCACTATAACATATTATAATAACATGTTCAATGATATTGAATAGAATTTATTGAGATAATAAATAAAACGTTTTACTTTTCCTTACGATATATACGCAATATTGTTTTCACTATAACATATTATAACAACATGTTTAACGATCCGCGTTTGACGATATTTTCAATCTTTTATCTCGTTTTCGAGGCTGACATTAAAGAACTCGGTGAGCGTATTTAAAAGATGATTGTATCAAGAGCGGTGCGCACACACGAAACGATTACTTCTTAATATTTTTTGGGACCACTCTGATTAAGGAAATTACCGAAGGAACTCCCAGGAGCCGATCCTAAATATAAACGGTAAATCAGTATTAAGGCTCCTTGTTTTCTTCGTCGGTCGAAAATGCGGACCGCACGAGGAAAGTAGGAGAAGAAGACAAAGAATGAGAGATGGGCAGAACGACAGAAATCGAACGGAAGATTATCCTCAAAGAGATGAAGCAAAAGGTCGAATGAATAGATGCTGAAGCACACTTTAAACGATCTATAATTCGCGTCAAAATTCAGGATAAACTTTTACTTATAGTCTTAATAGTACAATTTCACTTTAATGCTTGATGCTAGATTTCAAATGAAAATATTATACTTCAATGTCAGCGTCAATATATAAAATTATATAGAAAAAAATTCTACCCTAAAATCTGATGCAAATTATATATCATTCAAAATGAGCTTGATGCGTCAACCGGGCATATCTCTAATTGTACATATCCGTGATTTTTTGGTAGCTGTTATGTTGATATAAAAAAAACACGCGTAATATATATAAATATGATCGTATATTCGTATTCTCGAAGAGCCGTCGAGCGGCATGTTGCGTGCGTAACATAATTCAAAGTCAAAGAAAGAAAATAATGCAGAATTATACTTAATCTTGACGAAAGATGCGATAGTTAGTAAGATAGAATGATTAAAAAAAGACAGATGAATTGATTAATTAATTAACATTTACAATTGATATTTACAATTCAATTAAGAGACGTATTCTCATCGCGCGCAATCGGGCTGGCACTGACTTTGCACGGTGTGTCTCTGATCAAAATATGATCAAATACGACATGAGATGTCTCAAATTGCGTATTTATGAATTTTATCATATTTGTAACGCATTTATCTTGCAAGCGGTCGCTACCCGCGTCTCTCGTCGATGGCTTTTCTCCGGCTCATCGTCAGCAAGTATTATTATGACCGTCGAAAGAAAATTATATATACGAGTTAACGAACTATGCAGCAATTAGTTAAATCGCCGAATAATAATGACTATATACATATAGTTATCAGAGGAAAGGGAACCAGGTTAATCGTTTTTTGCCTATTTCTCTAAAAAAAAAACTTCATCTCGTTCAATGATTTTTAACGTTTAATTTACAACTATTTACAATAATTTATTTATCATCTTGGAAACGGTATGAAAAATGCAAAAAAAAGCGTTCTGCCGTTCGATGTACTTTTTGAACGTATATTGTGAATTAAAAATTTATTAAAAATTTTGACCTTAATTCGTTTAATCCAATATTATAATTTTGTCACTATCTGTTGTAAACTTTTATGTTTAACCTCCAGTGCAGTTAGTGCACAAATTTTTGAAAATGTTATTGTTGTACGTGCGTAATAAAATTATACTTTTCGTAAAAATATGCAGATATAGATTGGTCAAAAAATAAAAAAAATTTTGTGAACTTTATGTGAGATATTATTATCTAGTAACGAGCCATCATATTTCATGCATTACAATCGCTATTAAACCGCGATGCTTGAAGAATAAGATGGACGATGAAAGATTTGTAAGACAAAACAAAAAAAAATGTTATCGCTAAAGCAGAAAACTTCTTTCCTAGTACGCGTACAGTATGCTAATAGGATTTCGTCACATTTAAACAATTATTACAAAATAAAAAAGAACGAGTAGCCGCTAACATTAATAGAATTCTCTTTGGCGTTATTATGTAAACACTCGAGTAGCCTCTATTCTCGTTTCGAGGAACAAAGAGAAGCATGTAATATCCGTTAAATAAAAAAAAAGCATGCGATCATTGGAACCTTGGAAACTTATAGCGAATTTATCATTACAATAATATATTAATATATTGACATTGTTGAGAAAAAGAAATCTACATGTAAATATATAAGCATAAAGAGCATTTTTATAAATAAGTAGGTATTGTTATTTTAAGCGTGAAATTTCCTTCCCACTTTCCTTCCTACTTTTTCTCTCACAATTTTAAATATAAGAAAGATTTTTATATAATTTTAAGATAACTAAACGATGTATTTGTCCTTATTATGATCAAATTTAATACATTTCTTGAATTAGGCGAAATTTATGTTGAGATTAATGCGAGACGCGCGTTAACCTCAAGCAACCTCACCTTTATATTAATTTTTACAAATTGATCTATACAATAATTCATATTAAATTAATAAACATAAATCCCTAATAAAATATGTTTCAATTGTTGCAATTGGTCTTTTTGTGACGGAAGAAAATCTTTTAATTTCAAAACATTTTAATCACACTTTATACTTACATTACTTATTTGATATACATTTGTTTATTTACTTTGTAAATAACGACAAAAAACATTATTAATCATTTTTTCCTTCAAATTTTAATTTTTAATATGAATCAACGTACCTGAAAACCTTTTATGTACACCATACTAGATCAAGCACTTCTTAATTTCAAATTTTAAGTTCAGAATCAAAATTGACGTCAATAAAAAAATCTTCTCTTGTATGTGTCTTTTTAAATCTCTGCCCTCTCCATCTAGGACTGTTTATGAGGAAAAAGCTACCAATCATAAAACGTTAAAAAAAACACACGAGACGGTATTCATAGTCTGTTTATATATTAAAACTGACTTATAATATAATATCTTAAGATGCTAATGCAGTTATCGGATTGACTTTGACATTTTAAGACTTTCTTAAGACAGTTTTAAATGCAAGAATCGATTATGAATATAGGGCAATGCTTTCGCGTTGTGAAATTGATGCTGAATCTTCCCTTATTCATCCCTAAATCGTTAAAAAATTGCCATCTAACTATGCAACATATATTTTCGATTTATGCGCTATTTCCAATCAATTTTGATTTTTGCGCTGCAATCCTTAAGGGATTTCCATGTTGGCCCCCCGCTTAATCAAATAAATAAATAAATTATATAATAATACTCTATCTGCAAAAAAAGATTTTTGCGCTCATTTCGTTTAGCTAAAAAAAATTTTTTGTTGGGGGCTGAGTAGATTGTCAGTCAATCTTTCCTCCCTCCTCCCACATATTAATAACAACCAATTAGAAAATAAAATACAGGATTTATGCGCTATTTATGGTTTCATATTCACATACTTTCAATTTTTACGCTGCATTCCTTAAGCCACTTCCCTCTTGGAGCTTTCAATCCGGTCCAGTCGAAATGATCTTGGAGATTTCTAGTAAACATTTTGGCTATTAAAACATTTCATATGACATATTGCAGAACCTTTTCGGAATTGTTATTCATGAGATATGAAAGGTTGAAACATTTTGGGCGGAAAACCTCTAATACTACGTTTTATTAAAAATTGGGCTTTCATTTGGCTTGGTATTTTCGTCCGCCATATTGAATTAGTCATTTTTAATTTTTCTATTCTATATTGATTCAGCCATTTGAATTTTCAATTTTAAATTCGAATTTAGAATTAGAGGCTCTAAAAATCTAACGCTACATTTTACTGAAACCGAGCGACTTTTTAGCATTTCCGTCCGCTATTGATTCAGTTATTCTGAATTTTCATCAAATTTGGGTTCCTATTTTCAAAGAGTGATCCCAAAAATCGCCTGTTTTTTTAAATTCTCGATTTTAGAACTGCCAAATTTTACTTTATATTAAAACATTAATTACAGAGAAGTTTGAAATTGAAGTTACAATTACTATCAGAGGGGAATGTAAAAGAAAACGGATTTTCGCATAAACGTAATACTCCCTCTCTAGCTATGATAATAATTATTATCTCAATTTGAAACTTCTTTGTAATTGTAAAATATCATTTGGCACACCAAAAATTGACGGTCCAAAAAACGGGCAAAAATAACTTCTTTTTTGGGGTTATTCTTTTAAATTCGAATTCGGCATCAGCATCCCCGAAAATCCTTTAATACTACATTTCACTGAAATCGGAGGATTTTTAAAGCGATCCTGAAAACTTTTTAATACTGTATTTCGTTGAAATCTAAAGATTTTTAGCATTTCCGCCATTGGTTCAGCCATTAAATTTAAATTTTCAATTTTGGTTCAAAATCAGCGAATATTTAAGATAAAAGCTTTATCTTCAGAAAGATCGGTTAATGTAAAACTTGCTCGAAAATCTTTAATTTCACTAGAAATGAATTTAACAATCTCAATGAAAAGAGGCTTCAGGGCATGTAACACTACAATTTTAAGATAGAAAGATATAATTACTGTAATACAATAAAAATTTTTTTATAAATAAGAAAGAAAACGTTTCCACAAATAAATTTTTCCATCTAAATATTATGGATCTGTTTTATTTTGATTTCTTTTTATTTTCGAGATTTTTATTCTTAAGAATAAGAAAAAAATTAGAATTATAGAGAGAATCCGGAATAATTTTGTTTAGTGTCGAAAATTCCAAAATAAAAAGATATATTTCTGAAATATTATACAAGACTGCCCTAAAATGGCTTTCGCCAGTTTTCAATATCATTTTCCTAGTTATATACTATTTTCCTACGCAAATAGCATTTGCCTGAAAACTTTTTAGAAAAATGGGATAATTATTTAGAAGACGCAGAGTTGCACGACTTCTATAATTATACTGTTGCACATGGGTTCTGACTTTCTATGTGAAGCGACTTTTACCTCTTTTTTCGCCCTGTGCTTAGGGTGCTTGACTTTTCACACTGGTAAACATTACTTTGCGTAGAAAATCGCACATTTCTTGATAGGGAAGAGATAGAATAAATCTCATTTCGCATGGAAAGTCGAAACTCACGTGTACAATAGAACAGTACAATAGAATAGAACAACAGTACAATAGAAGTTGTACGACCCTGAAACAGAGGGATGATATATTTCCTAATTTCAATAGTCGTACACTTTAATGCTTAATATCTTGGTTTGTGGGACTAAGCACAACATTTTACTGCCAAATTTTTTCGTTTCATGCAAAAACGCGTCGAATGCATAATTTCATTGAAATTGAAGGTAATCGAGGAATGTTTTCTAAATAATTATCCTATTTTTTTAAAAAGCGTTCAGGCAAATTTGCCTAGGAAAATAGCATTTGAAGCGGACGAGAGTTATTTGAACAGGTAGCTAGATTTGCCTAGTCTAAAGCTATTTTTCTGAAATAATCAATTGTCTATGACATATATAACAAAATATATTTTTAAAATGTTAATTTTTACACTTTCGCTTTTTTGAGCAACAATCACAAAGCATATTTCGATTTATCATATAAAAATTTTTTTCTAACTTTTAATGTTCCTCTAGTTGATATGGTGATCCAGACCAATCAGAAAAGCCGGCGCATGTACATATTCTTCATGAAAAATTGAGTCGAAAATGTTAATAGCAAAATGTTGAGGTGTCAATAATTTTGGAGCGTTTGAAACTATCCAACCACGGCGTGTAAAGTTCGCACTGTCAGATAACTAAGTGTTTTGACGAATATCGCTAAATGTCAATGCTGAATATGTATTAAAAAGGTTCCGTAAAATCTCTATTAACGTCTACTGTATTCTTAAATTGAGCTCAATTTAATTGACGAGGAATAATTTCAATTGCAAATTCGATAAAACATCATTAAAGTGTGTATCTTTGAAATTTTCACGTTTTAAATAATAAACAAATTATCGAAATTAGATGATTGAGTATTATTATCGCGATATCAATAATAGCTGTTTACTCTCAACGAAGCGCTCTATTGGTCGACGTGTTATCGCTCGAGATTCTGAGGCTCAAAATTCTCAATAACAGAATAATGAAAAGCATTCACGCCAGTCAGTCACTCGATCTCGGAGTTAATTTGGCATTAAGTATCACTTAACTATCCATAATCGATATTCGAATTGAAATTGAATTCTTAACGTTTTCTTATGCCGATTTCGTCGACTTATTCGTGATCAAGAAGTCCGCGTTTTCGAGTGTACATGTTTTATTGCGTAAAATACATATATATATTCAACTCTTGTATCTTTAAACATTTCTTCAAAAAAGTTTCTGGAGTCATTTTCTTCGTATTTTCCTCAACTAGTGATCTTTAATCGTGAACGAAATAATAAGAAATTTTTCTGTATAATTTTAATCAAATAACAAAATTTGTCCTTTAAATTAATATAATCAAAAATACATTTCTTGAATTATATAAAATTATATAAAAAAAAAATTATATAATTATATAAAATTTATGTCAAGATATAATTAACTAAAAAAATACAATTGATTTCTTAAATTAGAGATACATAGATAAGAAATACGATGTAATTACTTTCATAAATAAATTTTTTTATATATTGCAAATCTATTTTATTCTAATCTTCTTTTATTTTCTATAACGTTTTTAATTTTCTATAATAATAAGAAAATTGTAGATTCCAAAATAACTTAGATATTGAATTGTCTCGACAATTCCAAAACAGTGAAATATATTTCTAAAACATTTTAATTTAATTGAATTCTAAATTTTAATTGGTATATTTTGTTCATGAAATGTCTTACGATAATGTTTATCTCATATAATAATGTTTGTTTGATAAGATGCTATTTATCTTTTTATTATATCTTTTATTAAAGAAATAGAACTACTTAAAATCTAAAAATTTAAATTAAAAATTAAAAAATAAAGTTGTTATTGTGTTACGATTAATTAATTATATGTCGCAATCAAAGTCAACTTCATTAATTCTTGTATTTGTACTATTTCTTTTTTTTTGTCTATCATAAATATTATCAATTATTCGGTCTTATATATACCAAAATACATAAAAAAATTACATTTTTGCAATAATTGTAGAACACATTTCAATTTGTCTAATAAATTTAATATATTTTCTAAGTTTTAATGCTTTTATCATTGACATATGCATATTTAATGTTTTTTACAAACAAAATCTGTCTTATCAACACTTGACGAGAAAATGTACATTTATAGGCCGCTGTTTAATTCTCTTTGCATCACTGCTCTTATAAGATATTAACTATCGCACTGACAACACAATGTCTGTAAGTATATGACATACACGATATTGCACAAATATAGACAAATAATCAAATAAATATTTAAACAAACACAATCTTCATTCTTTTATCATTGTACATTATATAATTGTAAAAAGTAAAAAAAACACGTATAGTTTTTTGAAAAATACAATCAACTGTGTAATTATTAAATTATAAAACTGTGTAATTATTAAATTATAAAAAGATCGATGATGCTGTTATCATGTAAAATTTCAAATTAAATTTTGAATAAAGCTAAAAAATCATACTATATTCTAAACAATATCTATATTGCTTTAAAAATACTAATCACTCTCTATTAAATTTCTATTAAAAATATCTCTATTAAAAATAATATCAATTACAAAAAAATAAAAGAAATTTTTAGTATACATATATATTAATTATAATTATTATTTTATGTATGTGTTTTTTGTGTCTTGCTGTTTTTCTGTAAAATTGATAGTATTTGAGTAAAAAATTATAGAAAATCAATATTCAACGATTTTTAGTAATTTTTTAGTAATTAATATCTCATTAACTATTGCGAAAATTGTAAAATGTGTGGTCAATATGTCTGACACATATTGACATAAAATGTTAAATAACTCGTAAACTATTAACTTTTTGATAACCGTACCTTAATACTTTTATGAATAAAATAATGAGATGAATCAGTTGGTAGAAAGAAAACAAACATACATATCTTTTTAAAGCAATTATGTGTTTTCTTTCCACCAACATTCATCTCATTATTTTATTCATAAAAGTATTAAGGTACGGTTATAAAAAAATTAATAGTTTACGAGTTATTTAACATTTTTTTTGTTAATTTGTGCCAGAATAAAGTGTAAAATATCTCTTAAACTATTGGTTTTTTTATATCACTATCTTTATACTTTTATAAGCAGAGTAATTAGAGGAAACATATTGTGTAAAAAAAATCATACAATTTCATTTAAAAAAGTGGAGGTGACCTGAATCATATCTATTGGGTTGTCCGGAAAGTTCGTGCCGATTTTGAAGGAAAATTGAAACGCAAAAGATTTAAATTTTAGTATACATTTATCAAATTATATAGATTAGTCGGTACGAACTTTCCGGACAATCCAATATTTGACGTCTCCACCTAAAAAAAACAACATGACCAAAATATATCTCCCTCGAAACCGTTTCACTTTCATTTGAAACATTTTTTTATATTATCAAAAATAATAGAAATATTTCAGATGGTCCATTTAAGTGGATCACGCGGTATACACGCACGCGCGCGCACGCACACATGCATACACACGCACACGCACACATATGCATACACACGCACACGCACGCACGCGCGTCTTATATAATATAATAAATAAATAATAATAGATTGAATATGTTAAAATTTCTAGTAAAATATTCTAAAATATCATATAAATATTTATTTCTAAAATACCATATAAATATTTAATTTTAAAATAAGAAATACATATTGTTATTTCCATAAACAAATTTTTTCGCATATTGTTTATCTCTTTATTCTGATCATCTTTTATTTTCAATTTTCCATAAGAAAAAATGAGAATTATAGAAAAATTTCAAAATAAAAAATAACTTATTTAAAATTAACTAACTAACTTATTAAAAAATAACTTAATTTCGGCAATTTCAGAATAGAGAGACTTACTATACTTTTTTTACTACTACGAAGTTATTGTTACTTCCAAAAGCAAAAAGAAAATTTATATTCCAGTTTCAAGATGTTATTGAGCTTTCTTTGTTAAATTGTTTATTGAACAAAAAAATAAAAGTTTATCCGAAAAGCTGTGATATAATTTCTTTACATGTATAGGATGCGTTCTGTTATTCATTGCGAATACTGAAAATCTATTTCACACATATATATATATATATATATAT
>NW_017259317.1:189990-197046 GCF_001594045.1 Atta colombica | reverse complement strand
TATATATTATAGATATATATATTATAGATTTTTTGTACTTGCAGTAAATATCGCAGCTATGTACAATCCATATTATTCAAATAAGGAATAAAACAGATACATTCAAATCAAATTAATATTTTTAGAAAGGAATTTATTTGTATATATTTATTTGTATTATATATGTTTGCGATATATCACGTTGATTTAATTAGAGTTAAATAAAATAAAATATAAATTTCTTATAGTATTACAGACATAAAAATTTATATTTTATGACTTTGTAGCGATTGTCATACACCTACAAAGGTCTTATTGCTCCAGTATTAACTCCTTTTAGAATCAATGGGTAATTAATTGTACCATAAATTCTATAAATAATAACTGAAATAAATTTAAACTGAATAATAATGACTAGTATTTATTTAATAGAGCACTTAATTTGGAAGTTATATCAAAATATGCAATGCATCTATCAAAGAAAGGAATTAAAGGTATACTTGGTAAGTTACTTCTAAAATTAATTTTAATTATATAATAATATTTAATATATTAAATTTTAATCAAAAAGTATTTTGCATAAAAATCATTTTAGAAAAGAAAACGTATATATAATATTATATAATAATTATTCAAAATTATAATAATAAAATTAGAATAATAAAATTAGAATAACTTTTTTTATATTTCTTATTGCAGTTAATGGAACAAATGGTGAAGGAATGGCAATGTCTGTTGCTGAAAGGAAACTTGTTGTCGAAACTTGGGTAAAAGCAGTGGAAGAAACAAAGCAACACCTGATGGTTCAAGTAGGAGGTGTACCTCTTCCCGATGTTATCGAACTTGTATGTATAATTATTATCATATGCATAGAATAGTGTACCACCTTCTGCGATTAATCAATATAATGGAAATAATATACAGGCAAAACATGCAAGCAGTCTGCCCGTAAATTCTATACTCTGCTTACCAGAACTGTACTTCAAGCCTACTACCTCTAAACAACTAATTGAATACTTGGAAATAGTTGGTGAGGCGGCACCAAAAACACCGTTATTATATTATCATTTTCCTGTGATGACTAATGTTAATAGTAAGCGATCTTTCGACATTTTAGTACACATATACTAGAAATAATCAACTGACTTTATTAATAAAAGAATAATATTTCATTATATACATATTTACATATATGTATATACATATTTCACAATAAATATTATTATCGTATATAAATATATTTTGTAGTACACATGGGACGATTCCTTGAATCAATTGGTGACAAAATACCTTCGTTTGTGGGTATAAAATTCACTAGCTCCAATTTAGAAGAAGGAGTACAAGCGTTACGTGCAGATAACAGAAAATTTAGTATTTTCCTTGGTAATAATCAGGTAATAAAATAAAAATAGTTTAGGCCAAGATTTAGGCGTTTTATAAATGAAAAATAAACTAAAAATAGTTAATAATTGGTCAGTAAGTAGATTCTCGATGAATGTTCTTTACTCAATGAGTAACGCTGGATGATTGCAAGAATAGGTCTAGAATAAAAGAATTCTTACTGATTACTGATTGTAGTTATTAATTATATTCTATAAGCTTATTTTTATTTAGATTTGTTCTTTTTATTGCAACCTAATGAAAATATATTTAATCTGATCTGATTCTTTAGTTAGTGCCCGCTGCGTATGCAATGGGAATGGATTCCTTTATACTAAACAGTTTAAATATGTTTCCCGAACTTGTATTGGATCTTCTTGCTGTTTGCAAGAATGGAGATATGATAAAAGCTAATGATATGCAAGAGAAGCTTTCAAGCGCTATAATTGCTATAATGAAACATGGTAGGTACCATTTTATATCTGATAATGCATTATTACTCAAATCGGTTCTTTATTGCAGATAATCGAATACAGGCTATAAAAATAGCAATGGCTCTTCTTACTGACATTGATACAGGGCCATCTCGTGCACCACCTAAATCTATTTCTTCTGAAACTGTAGCAACTGTGACAAAAGATTTAACGAACTTAGGATATCAACCAAATATTAAATTATAAATATTTGATAATCTTTTACTTTTCCAGTTTATCCTATCTTTTACAATATTATATTATATATTATCTCTAATTCTTCAATAAATTATCTAATTATAAACGTAAATACTATTTCTTACTTGTTTTTTATCTATTTCTTTAAAAAATTTTATCTCGTTTAATGATTTTTAGCGTATAATGTACAACTATTTACACACACAAAGACTACTTTTATAAATAAGAATAGCTATTGTCATTTAAAGCAAGAAATGTTTTTCTTCATTTTTCCTTATTCAATTTCAAATTTAAGAGATGTTTCTATATAATTTTAAAGTAACTAAGTAACGGAAAGTTTGTCTTTTAAATTGATTAAAGTTAAACTTAATATATTTTTTATATAAATTACGCGAAAATAATAAATTTATTTTAAGATATAACAAGTCTAATCTGTTTCTAAAATGTTTTTAATTTGAATAAATTTTTAGATTTGAATTAATGCAATATTTTTCATGAAATATATGATCGGCGTTTTGTCTTATTATCAGATAATCTTTATCTGATATATACAATGTTTTTCTGATAAGACGTTAACGATACGTTTTATTAACAAATAGAACTGATAATATCTAAAAATTCACTGATATTAAAACTTATAAAATATGAAGGTGATTCAAATATAAAAAAAACCTTTTTTTCAATACAAATCAATATTGATAAACGTATTTACACTGAATAATGAGGGTATCTCATGCTTTATATATTTTTGATCTCGCGACAGCTATTTCTGTCATTGTTTTGTGATATCCAACAATATTCAATGAAATCTGGCTTATTTTTATTTATTTATTTGTGTTTTTTTAATAATGTAATAAAAATATTTAATCTGAAATAAGACCCACGCTGATATCGATGCATACAATAAATTTATTGGTTCAATTACATAACAAAAATAAACGTAGATCTTAAGGAGATGCTGGAATGACCAAATTGTCGGGACATTGCAAATCGATATAAATCTTTGAATTTACTGAATGGAATGAAAAATCCTTTTACAGAATTAAAGCAGAACCAAAATTGGGAAATGTCACAGTCTTTATGCTAAAATCGAAAAAAAAAAATTAAAAACTTACATTCAGCTTGTTTAGCGTATTTTCGAAAATGTTTCCTTAATACAAAAGTTTTATAGATATGGACAAAACGACAATTCAGCACCCAGCGTTTTACATGCACAAACAATATTGTGTTTATGAAACTAAGATGAAAAGCTTAAAAAGAAAGATTTATATCGATCTGCAAATTATACGTGTATACGAATACTGAATATGACTCGGAATGATAAACAAAGTAATTGTATCTAATAGTAAGTATTTGATCTTGCAAGAGATGGCGTTGCAATATATTAAATAAAGACAGATGTATACGTTTGAGTGAGATAAAACGATATAAGGTAGAGAATAATATAAGAAATGAATTAAAGATGTCATCACTATTGACTTTTTTATTTGAAATTTAAAAAATCGTGCAGTTAACATCGATCAAGTTCGAGCGTCACTTCAGCATCCCTTTAAGTGTTTAAATAATTCGGTATAATTTATATATACGGTTGTGTTCCAAAATTCATTATTAATGTTGAAAATCTTATAACGCACGTAAACTAAAGATTTTCAGCGCTGGCAGTAAATTTAGAACACAGTGCATATGTAGTCATTCAAACTGTGCGCCGAAATGATTTTTCGATCTTGAAACGCAAATCCGATTAAACTTATATAATAATAATAATCACAAATTAAGTTAACTATTAGATAAATTTAAAAATTTGCTCAGAGGCATCTCTAAAATCTTCTTAATTATGCTAAATAATATATTAAAATCTGTAAATAATTTTATTGCAAAAAATATTACCTTGGTCAAAGATCGAACTCATATCTTTTGCATTCTGTGCGAGTATCCTCACCGTTAGATCACCGAGGCTTTGTCAAAGTAATATTTTTCGCAATAAAATTTACAAATTTTAATATGTTATTCAGCGCAAATTAAATTAAATTAAATGACTACATATATAAATTCATCAAATTATTTAAATTACTTAAGATCCAATACGTTGATCTTAACACGTTAAATATTTTCCTCCCACTTGTAATCATATTTACAGTCTTAAGAAATTCTTTATTTAAACGTATAGACGTTTCGATCATGATTTTTAATCTTTATCGGTACAAATTAAACATGAAAAATAATATATATATTAAATGTTAACGTTAATCATTTGAAATATGTGTTGTCATTGTCGCAATTAAATTTTGTTTAAAAAGATCAATAAGTCATGATTTATTAATAATCGCCATATAAAATGAGAATAAATTGCTTTATATTAAATTAAATAGCATAAATATTAAACAGCATAAATATGTATTCGAAATCTATATTACATCTCCTTGCTATTTGCCAGAATGGAGATATAAGACTTAAAGCTGTGCAAAAAAATCTTTCAAGTACTATAATTGCCAAGAATAAAATATTATCATAACAATAGATTATAAATATCACTAAGCAGACAAATTTGGAAAGAAATAGGGAATGAAAATAGGATAGAAAATAGAGGGACAAAAATAGAATTAAAAAGGAAAAAGTAAAGAAAGGGGAACGAAAAGGGAACTAGTATTTTTCATTGCCAGAATTAGTGTGCTCTCAGTGCATATTAAAGCTATTGCACACTATTCTAATCTAAATAGTAAGATAAAAATCGTAAAAGTGAGATATCTCAATTGATAATATATCCAATGTGCATTTCAAATAGTACAATAAAATGTATTAAATATTTTGCAATTTAATTCGTAGCTATATTTTTATTAAACATCTTTTTATGTCGATTTTTATACAACGGCTTCAAAGTGTACTGAATGCGTACTAATTCTGCCAATAAAAAACACTATAAGAAGAAGAGAGGGATTGTATGATTTGAAATTACGATTCTGACAAAGATTCACTATCAGTTATTTATTTAGACCCTGTTTTTTATGTAAATTGTTTTGTTTTTTATGTAAACTGTTTAGAATATTATCTCTTATTGTAAAAGAGTTCTAAAGTTTTTACGTCATTTCAATTATAATTCATACGATAGTCAGTAAAATGGCCGATAAAGAAGTTTTTTTTCTTAATATTCGAGATATGTAGTATAATTTAATTTTTAGATATATTTTAGTTTGATATATATGCAAGTTTCAATTTTTGTAAGAAATCTTGTAAACACATTTTAATTGGGTAAAAAAAAAATAAGTAATTATATTACGAAAAACAAGTTTTTTATGTCTCCGTTATAATAATTGTCAATTAACATTTTACTTTAATTATGCTTCGTGTATGTAGAATGTTGAAGTTCTAAACGAAAATAATTAATTTTTATCTTCTTAGATTTTATGACTTAAGACTTACGGCTAATGACAACTGTGACAAATTTATATTTTTATTTTATAATTTGTTTGCGTAATCATCATAAATATTAATGAAATAACAATGGTACAAACATTTTACGTTCTGGAAAAGAATAGCAGTTTCTTAGTTTTTGATAATACCTGCTAACGTGCTTTATCAATTTTTGAAAAATATATAAATTAAAATCTTCTAAAAACGTTTTTTGCATCTTTGAAAATTCATAATTGATATAATCTAAGATTCCATTAAACGTTTGTAAGGCTCGTGAGTAATTCCATCCTTGTTGTTATCAAATATTAAACAAGGATAAAACGATTCATACTAAAGAGAATCGAGGAAGAGTGGAGCGGACTCATCCGGAAATCGCCATTTGTAGTGTACTGTTGAAATGAGTAGAAGATATAGTAGGAGCGTGAAGAAACATATGATGCTGCACACATTAGTACCGCACTAGTATTGTGTATGACATATATATGTACATACACACACACATGCACATTTGCGGAAGTGAACTATAAATAGCGGAACTAATTAGAGAAGAGAAACACTCTCCGCTCCACTCTCTCTTGATTCTCTCTGATTCATACGAGTGTTGCAAACGTTAAGTGGAACGCACCCCTAGAGATTAAAAAAAATTTAAAGCTTAAATATTGTACGTTAAAATAAAAATATTAAATCTTCAACCGCAAGCAAATCATTGAACTTCTAATGCGCTTTATTTTAAAGACAAGTATAGAACATACATAAAATCGCATTTAGACTCAAAACCATTATTATTAACATAATAAAAATGTCAATTAAATTTAATTTAATACTTAATATTTAATATGAAAAAAAACATTATGGTTTGCTATGAATAAATGTAATCTTATGTCATTCTAGATAAACTTACCCTTAAAACATGAAAGTTCGAAGATACTTGTAATGAAAGATTCAATATTTTTAATTAAAAAACTAATGTACGACAATCTTTAATTAGAGTCCCTTTTTAAATATCTAGCATATCGGGTTTATCTATAAATTTTCAAAGATCGTAAAAAAGCTTTTGGAACTTTTTAAAGTACTTTTCTCAAAAATCTGACATTAAAAATTCTAAAAAATAATTTTATTTTCAAATTATTATACAACAAATTACAAACAAAAAAACAATAATTTATATTAGAATAGCAAATAAAAAATTCAAACATTTAAAACAACTAACATGTTAATAATCACCATGGCACCATTAGCAAGACACTTCTTCCAATGTGAAACCAAACGACAGATGTTTTGTTTATAAAATTCCTCAGAAAATTCCTCGGATTCAATTCACTCGCTCCTTCATTAATGCGTTCTTCACTACGGAAATTTGCTGCCATTCTTTTTCAAAATAGCAACACAGTTTTGATGAAAAATATTAGACATTATTAGAATACCTGGCCTACAGCCCAGATTTGTCATGCAATCTCTACATCTTTTTGGAGACCTGACGAAGAATCTGAAAAATAAGAAATTTCCGTCAGACGCAACAGTGGAGAAGATTGACTACAAGTAGGTTCGATCCCAACCCAAAGAATTTTATAAATAGAATATAAATAGAATATTATTTAGAATATTATTTCATAATGCA
>NW_017259317.1:184797-189890 GCF_001594045.1 Atta colombica | reverse complement strand
TAAGGAAAATACTTGTTCATATAAAAGCGACATAAATATTGAAAAAATATGATAAAAAGAATATAAAACAAAATGCCTCAAAATTAAAAAAATTTTATATGATATGGATATGTGAAATAATATTTTAAATTTAGAAAATACTTTAGATTCATTGTTTGAAATAGTGAACATCAAAATTTTCTCTAATATTCATAAAAATATGAGATTTTATTTAATATCTCTTTTTCATGTCTTCCTTATAAAAATAACATGATTCGTGTAATTTGAGTTCAGTTTAATAATAAATTACAAGAAATCATTATCTATTATTGTTATTTAACAATCAATATGTATACCGTGATTTAATTTTAGAATAACTATAGCAGGGTTGGGTAAGTTAACTTTTTTTTTAACAATAAGTTAAGTTAAAATTAATTTGAAAATTTAATTTAATTAAAATACAAGTTAATAAAATTAATTGAATTAAAAGTTAAGTTAATAAAAATAGTATAATTAAAAAGTTAAATTGGTTCGAACAAACGACCAAATAATAAGAAAAAGTTTGATTACTTTACATAATTTTTTGTATTTTTTCTTTCTCACAGCTTATTTATTGAAAAATCTGATTATTTTTGTTTACAAGTAACAATTATACAATATAAAATTACTAACAATATTAAAAATCTTTATTTTAGACCGCATATATGAGAAACACAATCAATAAAATGCCTATTACGCTCGAAGCTAGATCTTCATTGCTTTAAATAATTTAATCCTGAATTAATATACACTATATATGTACTTTCATATATATCATATACGTGGGTCGTTTGATAAGTTTGGTAAATTTCCATGAAATGGCGCTACAATATCCATTTGATGACGCGACATCTCGAAAGATCCACTCTTCGAACCCCTTCAGGCCAAATTTCAGCCAGAGCATAGTTTACGTTTGGTAGTCATTTGAAACGAGATTGGCGCGCAAAAAAGTGCTCTTCCATCAAGACAACGCGCCGTCCCACAAGTCGATCGTTGCAATGACAAAACTACGAATTGGCTATGAATTGATTCCTCATCCACCCTATTCTCCGGATTTGGCCCCGTGACTTCTTTCTGTTCCCAAACTTTAAAACTTGGCTCGGTGGAAAGAAATTCTCGTCAAATGAGAAAGTCATTGTCGCAAATACTCAATGAGTATTTTGCAGACTTTGAGACAGTCTACTTCAAATGACTACCAAACGTGAACTATGGCTGAAATTTGGCCTGAAGGGGTTCGAAGAGTGAATCTTTCGAGATGTCGCGTCATCAAATGGATTGTAGCACTATTGTATTATATATCATGGAAATTTACCAAACTTATCAAACGACCCACGTATACCATATTGTAGTCTTTTTGAACTGCGCACCGAATTGTTTTTCCGAACTATAAACGCAATTAAAACTACTCTAGTAATCATAAATTAAATTGACAACCAATTTTATTTTTTTTTTAATAATTATCATCAAGCATTATATTATAAAGATGTTAAAACTGATAATAAATAGTAATAATAAGTATATTAGCAATTGAAGATTGAATTATTTAAAGCAATGAAGATCCAGCTCCGTAATAGGCATTTTAAATTTCTAATATAAAATTACTCTAGTATAAAATTATTATCTCTCTCTTATATCTAAAGATTAACTTCAAAAAAATCAAATTAAAAGTTAATAGTTACCAATAAAATGTAATTAAATTAAGTCAAAAAATTAAGAATCTAAAATATAATCTAAATTAAATTAAAATTAATTAACTTTTTAACTTTTAAACTTAATTTTTATCTTTTTAACTTAACATTATCCAATAACAATATTACAACTTCCCGCAGAACAGGTTTTCGCAAACAAAATTTATCTTATCAGCACTCGACAAGAAAGGTTATATTCGTAGTTCGTTTTTATTTCAAAACAATCTTACATAATATTTCAAGAAGTTAATACAGCTCTGTGATTGGTTTATTATAACATCTTAAAAGACTGGACATACAACGATCTTGAATATAAGAAGAAATTGTGAACATCAGTCTTAGTTGTTGCTTAGTTTCTCTTCGCATCGGTGCTTTCATAAAGTTGTGTACGTTAGTGTCGCGCTTATAACACAATGTCCGTAAGTATATGATATTCACGGAAATATTTATTACACAAATATAATCAAATTATAAAAAAAATATATAATGAAAAAATATATAAATATTTATATATAAATATTTAACGTAATTGTCATTCTGTAATAATTATTATATACGATTTATATAATTAATATAAATATAAAATAAAAAAGACACGTATCTCTACTAAAAAATACGCTTAACTGGAGTTATCAAGTTATTGCTTTTATAAATATTGATCCTGTTAAAATCATATGAATTCTTAAGTTAAAGTCACTGCCATACATTATTTCAGAAGTTATCTAATCGTATCACATTAAAATGCCAGTCATTGTGTAAAAACGGTTGTACGAAAAGATTCCTAATAAGATATATCAAAATTTATATTGTAATATTTATTTCCCAATATAAGAAATACAGACAGCGATTTAAATTCCTAGATCTTGTTTATACTATGATCTCCTTATGTACATAATTTCTCATAAGAATAAAAATTATAAAAGGAAAATAAAATAAAAATAAAAAAAAATTCTAAATAAAAATCTAAAATAAAAAAATAATTTAGTTCTAACAGTATACATAAATCTAAATTAGAGAGATCTATTACATTTTATTTCAAAATTCTTGTTCTTTTAATGAATAAAACATTTGGAAATAAAAGAAATTTAAATTTTTTAATTTTTAGATAATTTTGTTGCAGTTTCTTAAAAATTCTTAAACAAGAAATAGAAATTTACCTGAAAAGCTGCGACATGTAACTTTTTTTACATCTAATTTGTTTTTATTATTTAAATTGATTCTTGAGTAAAATACCGAAAATTTAGCCTCACCAGGGCCCATCCAAAATTACAAATAACTGCATAATTTGAATAAAATATTAAAATGTGTATATTTTAATGAAATAATATGGACATACAATAGTACATCTCAAGAACTGGATCTTCATCGAATGAAAATAAGAGATTATATTTATTTTTCGAGATAAATTGATATGCACAAGTTTATTCACATAAATATCTTTCCAAAATAGAAACGTTGAAATCTTATTACTTTTTTGATCATTACAATCATAATTCTCTTTTATTTCATCATTAATCTACTGTAGAATTTTGCACACTTTAAATTCATAAAAAAAAATTAGACATTTCTATGGTAACTCGATTTACTAAAGAATCACCTTAAACAGAAAACAAAATAAATATATAAAGCAAATTAATAGAGAAAGAATTGTATAAATATTTATAAAACATATATACCATTAATGTAAAATTAAATAAAATAAATTACAAAATGTTTTATAATAGTAAATTAATTTTATGATTACAGAGATTACCGTATACTTACAGAGGTCTTATTGTTCCCGTATTTACTTCTTTCAATAATGATGGGTAATTATAACTTGTGTTCTCATAAAATTTAATAATCTAAAATATTAAACTAAATTATTGCCTAATATTTATTTAACAGATCTCTCAATTTGGATATTATACCGCAATATGCAACATACTTGGCAAAGAAAGGGATCAAAGGTTTACTTGGTAAATTATCTTTAAGCTTAATTTTAATTATTAAAATATACACACAAGATGCTTTTCCTATATCTTAAAATGACTATGATCGGTCGCCATACTTTTTAAGATATTTCCTATAGGTTGACAAAAAATGTGTTTAACAAAAGTTTGTTTGATTCTAATAAAGAATTAATTATGTAAAAAATTTCAAATTTGTTTTTTTTATAAAAAGTCAAAGTCAAATTGAATATTTTTAAAATAAAATCATATATTTTTCTGTTTTGTATAAAAAGATAAATTTGTCGATATAGCGTTATATATCATTTGGATTATTTGATTTCCAGCTAATTCATTTAATACTTGCAACATAACGAATCTATCGTCGACTTAAAGCGAAATCCAAACATAAAACATTGCAGTTGTTATATTATAATTGAATCTACGCATAGCAATTTATTGGAAAGTTTGTATTATAAAAGATGCTATGTAGTTTAAACATTTACTTTAATAAAAATATATTTATATAAAAAAATAGCGTCGAATAAACGTATTTCACTTATATATATTTTGGTTCTTCTTTACATGTTTCGATAATTTCTATGTCTGTTCCTATGATCTTGTTACTTTAGGTATCGACAATAGATATCATGAATTATGTTGTATAAATAATAATTGTTTATTCTGAGATCAAATAAACAAAATGGCACATAATATTATAGGTATTAATAGCTTCGTCTTTTTATGATAAAAAAGAATAATAGAAAAAAATACATAATTTGACTTCAAACTTTTATTTAAAAATGGACAAATTTTTACAAATTTTTTTTTACAATTAATTATTTTATTAGAAATCAACAAATTTTTGTTAGAAACGTTTTATTGTTATTTCATTGGAAGTATCTCAATGACGGACTAATATAATATTTAACAATATTATTAACATTATATTAAATTCTCTCACAAGAGTTTTGCATAAGAGATTATTCCATACAAAAGAAAAAAATATACAATATATAATAATTATTCTAAATTGAAATAATAATTTTACGTATTTTTATCTTTTTTTTTATTTTTTTTTATTTTTTTGTTTTTTTTTATATAGTTAATGGCACAAGTGGCGAAGGAACGTCAATGTCTGTTGCTGAAAGGAAACTTGTTATCGAAGCCTGGGTAAAGGCAGTGAAAGAAACAAAGCAGCACCTAATGATTCAAGTAGGAGGCGCACCTCTTCCCAATGTTATTGAACTTGTAAGTATATTATATATGGAGAGGACAGCGGAGAATAACATTCATCCCGCTTTCAATTGAATAATAAAACAAAAATAATTTATAGGCGAAACATGCAAGTAATCTGCACGTGGATTCTATTCTCTGCTTACCAGAATTGTACTTCAAGCCTACCACTCCTAAAGAACTGATTGAATACTTGGAAATAGTTGGCAGGGCAGCGCCAAAG
>NW_017259317.1:181056-184697 GCF_001594045.1 Atta colombica | reverse complement strand
AAGAAATCCATTATTTTTCCATTCAATTTCATGCAAAAATAATTTCTTTTTACTACACCTAATATATATATATATATATTCATGCTAAATATCTACAATCAACATAATTTATAAAATTGATATTTTATTGTACATATACATGTATATGTATCGCGTCATAAATATCATGTATAAACATTTTGTAGTACACATGGGACAATTCCTTGAATCTATTGGTGACAAAATACCGTCATTCGTCGGTATAAAATTCACCAGCAACAATTTAGAGGAAGGTGCACATGCATTACATGCCGATAATGGGAAATTTGTTATTTTCCTCGGTAATGATCAGGTAATGAAAAAAAAGTTATTTTAATTAAATGACAATGAACTAATTAAATGAACTAGCGCTTTTTGAACAGAAAATAAGTTAGAAAGCTTATAGTAACTAGCTTATCATAACTAGCCAGTTACAGTGAGTGCAAAAAATATTCGTACAAGAAAAAATTTTTATAAACAAAGTTCATTTGTAGAAAATAAACATTAATTAGCAATTTTATACAGTGAATACGTTTTGTTCTAATATAAATGAGCTTCGAATGTGATTTTAAATTTTCTGATTTTAGAAACTAAATTTCTCGATTGTATTTTTTGTCTAAATAATATCATTTTTAATTTTGCTTATTTTTAAGATAATATTTTATTAATTATTTTATTTAATTATTTTATTTAATTATTTTATTTAATTATACATCTTTTCAACACAAAAATTTTGAGATATAATACAATCTATTTTGTTTCTTTATGTATAAATTGCTAATTACCCAGTAAAAACTATTAATCAGACATTGAATTAGTGTCAAAATCATCAATATCTATTCAATATCAAATTCATGAATTATTTCTTGCTGGATAATGTTTACTCTTTAAAAACAAAATTTTAAAAAATTTTCCTTGCATGTACAAATACTTTTTACACTCACTGTAAATGCTAAATCCGATGTCATACAGTTATTGACTATATTGTTTTATTTTCTATCCAGTTTGCGCGTTCTCCAGTATAATAAAAATATATTTGATTTGTTCTGATTCTGTTAGTTAATGGACGCTGCATCTGTAGTAGGATTTGATTCCTTCATAGTAACTACCTTAAACATATTTCCGGAACATATACAGCAACTTCTTACTGTTTACAAGAATGGAGATATATTAAAAGCCAGAGATATGCAAGAGAAGCTCACAAGCGCTGTAATTGCTATAATGAAACATGGTAAGTGTATTTTTTTATCTAATGAAGTGCAGATCGATTGTTACAAAAAATCAATTATTTGTAGGTAATTGGGTGCAGTCTATGAAAACAGCAATGACTCTTCTTACTGACTTTAATATAGGTCTACCTCGTGAACCACTTAAACCTATTTCTTCTGATGCTGTAGCAATTATGACGAAAGAATTAACAAACTTGGGATATCAGCCAAAAGTTAAACATTATTGAGAGAATATCTTAATTCTTTTTTCAATTTATCATGTTTGTGTGCTTTATGACATCATTTTATAATATAGTGTCATAAGGCATCATATTTCAAATTTTTTAATGAATTGTTACTAATCATAAGTATAATGTTATAAAATGTTATAAAATGTTATAATATTGTGTCTCTCAAAAAATAAATTCAGCAATTAAATTAATAAATTCAGCAATTAAAAAGACTAACTTATATGTTCAATAATGTTCAAAATGAATAAAAGTTGTGATTGTTATATATATTGCGTTATATTTTATATATTAATTGTGTGTAAAATATAAATAATTATATAATTTATGCAATATAAATTTTTGCAAGTACGTATGTTCCAAGCTAAAAGTTTTAAAACATTTTTTTTAAATTAACATTTTTAGGAATATTTATTTAAATATTTATTAATGTGTTTTTTAACAATAATTCTTCAGATCTAATAAAATAATTATTATTGTATTTAAAGTATTATTGTTAAAAAAAAGTAATTTTTATAAATATTTAAATAAATAATCCTAAAATTGTTTAAAAAGTCAATCAATATTTAAAAGTGTTTCCAAACTTTTTACTTGAAGTATAGTGTTTCAATTTATTTTTTCATATATTCTTATAGTAACATTAGATTTATAATAATTATTGAAACAAGTGAACAATGATAAATCTTACTCAGCACATATACAAAACCAAAATTTATTTTTGTATTTATTAAATAAAGTTATAATTTTCGTAGAAATTATTTATGTTTAATTTATTCTTTTTCGTATAATTTTATTCATTCTTCAGAGAAAAATATAATGAAACAAAACATAGAAAAAAGTTTAACATTTTATAATGAAAGTTAGAGATTGAAACGAGATTTTAACTCGAGAATCATCGAAATAATCAAAACAGAATTAAAACACACAAAATATTTACATATCTACAAACACATACATATGTGTGAAACGGGATGATAATTAAATGAAATTTAAAATTAATTTAAAATTTTACTCAATTTTTAGTTTCTCCTTTTCAATTATCAAATAGATATGTACATATAATGCCGTACAATTTCCGCTTATTTTTCAGATGATATATTTTGTATAATTAATACACATCTTTTTGATGTATATCATTTTAAGAAACATACAGTCTATTTTATTTTTTATGAATAAATTGTTAATTATCCAATAAGAAGTCATCAATTCAACATCGAATCGACATCAAATTAATATTGAAATCATCGTATTTATATCGATTCGACATCAATGGATCATTCGATGGATTATTTTCCGCTAGATAATATTTACTTTTTAAAAATAAAGTTTTTTAAAAAAATATTTTCTCTGTACGAATACTTTTTGCATTCACTGTACCTCAATAACTTCAAGATATCTTTATAATATGATGTATTTTTGACACATCTGCTATGTCGAATACATTAGTGCCTAACCACGTCGATCCTATCGTGTTCTGGTAAATCAGTGGAATAATCTAATCCCAATCATACTAAATAAATAATCAACAATTTAAAAAATAAAGGAACTCGCAGTTTGTGAGCAAATGCTCTCCCAAAAGGTAATTACTATCCCGAATATTTAGAGCTCACCTTTATACCTTTGAAACTTTTATTGGTGTTACACACCAACTTGCCTTGCATAGATCCTCTTCTTTCTTTCTTATGACCAAAAAGGACTCCCTTTTGCTGTTTCTGGCCAATATTCTAGCTATACAATATGCCAGAAATCAACGATAAGAAGAAATATTTCTTTTCACTGTCATGTTAATTATCGCCAATAATAAGAATAAAATTTATGTTTCTGTACGATATGCGAATGCATCACGAAAAGGTCATCACATTCATGTAATCAGTTAAATATAAAAATGAATTGTCAAAAATAATGTAATAATTCAATTGATTACGAATAAATTTTGCATTTCTTTTTACTTGCGTTTATTCGCAATTACGATAGAAATATGTATCTAATTATTAAAATATCTATTCAGTTAAAAATAAATCTAAACTTAAAAAAATCTTTATATTAATAGTGTTTTGATTCAAAGAGACTCTATCACGAGTATTATAAAACTTAATTTCAACATAAACTTCACATAACATGAAAACAAAATCTTAATTTAAAAATAAATAAATAAAAATTATTCACT
>NW_017259317.1:180079-180689 GCF_001594045.1 Atta colombica | reverse complement strand
AAATATTTATTATTATTTCATTATAAAATATTTTCGTATAATTATAAGGCAATTAAAAATTATTAAAAAACTATCTATTTATATGTTATTATTTTTTAGTACTAACTTATATAAAATTTAATCCTAGATATTTAGGAATAATTCTTTGAAGTCCCACTATTATTGGATTCAGCTCAAACGATTGGTATCCGAGAAACTTTTGTACTCATACATATAAAAAATTACAATGATGCATGTGTTTTATTAGTACTAAATATATTCCTTCGTAATCACTATTCTATAAGAAAATCATTCTATCCATTCTTTTTTAATAAAAAAATGATTTTTAATAATAGTAGAACATATTTTCTCGCATGTGACTTTTAATATTATATTAAAGAATAAAAATATTAATTGTAATTGATATGTTATCAAATGATTACTTATCTATTATCATAAGTAGAAATGAAAAAGACCAAATTTTACGATAATTTACTCGATAATTTATGGTAAATTAGTCAGTAATTTATGGAGGCTGATAAAATGATAATTTTAAAAAATTATGAAGATAAAATAATTTTATTTAAGAGTATTTAATCGTTAAATTAAAAAATTGAAAAACACTTTATTT
>NW_017259317.1:179721-179979 GCF_001594045.1 Atta colombica | reverse complement strand
AAAAATTACAATATAATTATTATTAAAGATAAAGTAATTTGATTTAATTAATAATTAAGTTAAAAAGTTGAAAAACTTTATTTAATTTAAATTTTAATTTCGACTACATAATGACATATTGATAGAATAATTAAGAAACTATATAGATACGTGGTAACTAGAGAAACTTCAAATAAATTTTTTAAAACAAAAAATGTGACAGGTACAGTAATCCAATTAAAAGTTAAGAAGTTAACTGTATTTTTCATACCTTCTAAA
>NW_017259317.1:176888-179621 GCF_001594045.1 Atta colombica | reverse complement strand
TTAAAAATCATATAGGTCATATACGTAGTAACTAGAGAAATTTCAAATAAATTTTTTATTAAAATTTTTAAACAAACAAAAAGTATGACAGGTATAATAGTCCTTAAAAGTTAAGAAGTTAATTATATTTTTCATACCTTCTAAATTTATATATACTACGTAGTAAGTAGAAAAACTTTAAATAAATTTTTTAATTTTGAAAATAAAAAGTGTGACAAGTACATAATCTTATATTATATTTTTCATACCTTATAAACTTATTATAATACTTTTATTTGCTTGCTATTTTACTTTTTAACGACTGTCATGTTTTTATTAGAGTAAAAACAAAAATAATACAATCACATATTAGATAAGTGATAACGATTATGTACAGCCGGTACAATTGACAACGTTTAGTGAGCTTTGTTTTCGATTATTAAATTATATCCTACTGAAAAAGATCATGTAATTTAAAAAATCATCACAAGATATTAAAAATAATTTTATCTATCATATGATTTTAATTTTATAGTTATTAAATTTTAAATTTTAAATAAATTAAATAATTAAATAATTAAATGATAGAAATAGAAGAAAAAAATATTTTATCATCTAATTTTAAAATTTCATACATAAGAATGAAAATACAATCTATTTGTGCATAAAATTATAAGAAACAAATGTTATCAAAATTACCATTTTACCGCAATTTTATCGTAAGTAATTGTAAGATTGAATTTTACGGTATTTTTGCATTTCTCTAATCGTAAATGGTCTGAAAGATTCAGGATTCACACTTTTTTCTAATAAGACCATTAGTGTTGACGGGTTGCTTAACTTTGCGAATGGATCTTGTGAATTTGACGTGAATCAGAATACATTAAGTTTATTCTCCATTATGAAGATTGTTTTTTGTATTGAATTTTGTATTGAAAAAAAATGATCATAGTATGATCATAGTATAGGCGGAGAGATCTTGATATGATCAAATTATTGGGATGATTATTTTGAACGCGATGAAAGTGTTGTCGTAAATATATTAATGATTTTTTTATCGCGATATTAATAAGTTTTATAATTGCATATTTATAATTAATCGTAAATCCGAGTAATAATTGTTAGTATTTCTGCTTTTATATTCAATACGATTCAAAGCATAATTCTTATTGGATATCACTCGTCATCACTCATCCTCGTCATATTTAGGAATGAACTTTAACATTTTTACTATAATATACGTAACATAATCTATAGCTTAGAGTTATCTGGGCGTAATTCATGAACGCAGCCCAGTGCAATAGACAATAAGACTGGCATTCATCGTTGATTCTTATTTCCCAGACGAATTACATATTTTAAAAAATTTATTTATATTATTATTAATCCCAGATATTTAAATAAAGTATTTAATATTTCAAATGTTTGATCAAGATATTTGAATCAGCGTAACATGAAAATAAGTAAATATAAAAATTAATCAATCATTGATCTGAAATAAAGAATATTATGTTGGTTGACAAAATGCAATTTAAAAAATATAAAATGAATAGATTTTAATTAAAAAAATTCTCTTATCATCCCTTCCATTGCAATGAATCTCATTTGAACTGGTCGTGTGTGTGTGTGTGTGTGTGTGTGTGTGTGCGTGCGACTCATGTACCTTTCCAACCTAAAAAAATGGAAGCCATGAGTGTGGAGTGTAGCGATTTTTTAGAATTTCAGGTATTTTCGAAAGCGGGACTTACATAACACTTGTGCATTCGCACACCGCATTATACGAATATATCAAACATACATATATTTAACAACGCTTAAGTTGATTTAAAATAAAATATTAAAATTTTATAATTAATGCCGGCTAGTGGCTATTATCTTACATATTTATATGATACAAAAGAATTATGCTGTGCTACAAAGAAAGATTACTTAAAAATTAATGATGCGTAGAATTTCAATGTTATTATCAAAGTTACGTCTTTTTCTAGACGTATTTGTATGGGCAACTTTAGTGAGAGGTTAGGAACGTGTTTGTACGTGAAGTTAGCTAACAATAAGTGTAACAAAAATATATATATATATACATTATATATACATTTAAGTTCAAATATATAGTGTATCATTCACATTTCTATGTATACCTTATTTTCTATATATCTTATTTTTTAAAATATCAATATATAATTTTATTCAGATTATATTAGGTGTAGTAAAATGAAATCCATTATTTTTCCATTCAATTTCATGCAAAAATAATGGATTTCTTTTTACTACACCTAATATGTATAAATACATGATAAATATTAAAGTAAAATAAAAACATACAATATGTATTTCAGGATACGTTAAGAAAGATGCGACAAATAGATGATAAAATAATTTACATGCTGAACACTACAATTCCTACCGAATCCTTCAAAGGTCAGGTGGACCCTACCATGCAGTGTAAAGACTTGTTCCAGCAAATAGAATCCGAGCACAAGCAGAGGACACAAGCGATTATAAGATGCGTGGACATTACTAAGCAAAGAGTGATGCAGTTAAAAGATTTGAGAGAGAAGAATGGTGATGAAAATCCGACGTTAATAAAAAATTTGAGAAATGAACAAACCAAATTGAAGCTACTACGGTCTGAGCTTAATATAGAGGAAGTTGTAAAAAAACGTACAATACAAGTATATTACGAGAGGTGCCGTGGATTCTACAAACCATTACACATAAACGCATAGAATTTCCGAATAATCTGAACATATT
>NW_017259317.1:173951-176788 GCF_001594045.1 Atta colombica | reverse complement strand
AAACGTCACTGACAAGTTTGTCTCTTGAATCATTGTTATTTTATGATGATGTACAATATATATTGATTCTCTTATAAGAATTTATTGTAATTGTTCATTATGTACAAGGATAATTACACAGATTACAGAGATTATATATTTAAATATTACAGCAATCAGAATGCTTACTAAATTTAATGAGAATTGGATTTCATAACATACATATATCGACATACATGATCTAAATGTAAATAAAATACATAATTTTACAATAGATATTTGTACAGAATGTATTTTACTGCTTTGTTATTACGAAGATTTGAAAAAACAGCCTTATATATGACAAATACAAATTGGAACGATCAAAATTAAATATTTATTATATAATATCTTTATTATTGTTAAAAAATATCATGTGGAAATCTCATTTTTAAATAATAACTAATCGAAATTTATAATATCCATCTGTGCTTTCCAGAAAATTTGTTCTAAAGATTAAATTCTAAAGATTTCTACATTTTCCTAATATTTATAATCTATTTCTTTTTATCTTCTGCGTTGTATTCTTCGAGCCACTTTTCTCTTTGTTTAAACAAAGTTTCTCCTTTTTTAGCTTGTTCTTTTCCAAGGAATACAGCGCTTAGGCAACAGATTGTGCCAAAAATCATCATATAATTACATGTCTTGATTCGTGCTTTAGTTCTCGCATTGTGCATACAGTCAATTCTATTTAAGAAAACATTTATTTATTAAATGATATAAAATAAATTAATCACAAAAAAGCTTATTACATATGAAAAATGTTATAAATATATTTCTTAAATCTAAAATTTACTTCAAAAATATTGTAATATGAATTATATTTCTTACAATTTTGTGATTGTCATTGTTAAAATTTTCCACTAAAGACAAATCAATTTCAAATATATTGAAATTTATGTTTTTGTATTAAATTTCTATTTTGTTAAATGATTTCATATAATATAAAAATAGATGCAACATACGTAACAAACTTAGGAACATCTGCAATGCTTGGATATCGTTTTACCCAAACAAGTACTATCTTGTCAAAATTAGTTGTCAGATGTTTGAGTGGACCTATAAAATGTGTACAAGAAATTACATTTTTATATATTTTTGACATTTTTATTTTGTATATTGGACCTCTTTTTCAGAATTAAATTGCAAATTAAGGGAATTTGCAATTTAATTACTAATAATAAATTTAACTACAAACAAGATTAATCGTTTCTATTATTAAGCATTAATTTATATATAGAAAATATTTATCTTATCCTTACCCAAAACATTATCCTTTATAGATTCATTGCTTTTTTGTGCAGGAATTTTATCTACTTTAATTTCTCTTAAAATACTGCTATGAGTAAAATATCGTGTTACATGCGACTGAATATATATATTACGAACAAACTGTCCTGACAGCATTCTATGAATAAAACAAAAATAATTATATTAATAAGTATATTAATAAGTATATTAATAGAATAAAATTATGAGGTATCTGAACTTCTTTTCTAGTTTTTATATAAAATTATTTTACAGAGTATTTTCGAAATAATCTTTCGAAATTTAAAGCGTCAATGTTATTTTTATGAAAATTTCTATATCAAATTACAGAAAAATTTTACATATGGAAAAGTAAAAGAATTTATGCAAAAAATATTCAAGAACTTATACAAAAGAAAGAATATATTAATATTAGAGAATATTGACTTATCTCAGATAATTTTATCTTAATAAATATCTTAAAAAAAATTTATTTTCAAAAAGCAATATTATAAAGTAACAAACATTTAATTTTAATCATTAGACTACTTTATAAAACAATGCTGAAAAGAAATTTTTTTAGTTCTTTTAAAAGAGTTTATTTCAACACATTAAAAAAAAATTAAAACATATAATAATAAAAACATTAAAAATTTCTTTTTTTAATTTTTTTATCCAGATTTTAAAAAATTTAATGCTATATTTAAAAAATGCAACATTAATAACTAATTTACAATCTCATTGAAAAATTATCCCGAAAGTCAAAACTTTGATGCTTAAAATTGTTGCTAAAATATCATTAATAAATAGTTGGAGTCATTTTCTTTAAAATTATGTAACTCTAATTAATTTAATTAAATGTATGTAAAATGCAACTGAATATAACAAAATCACATATGTATAATAAAAATCAAATTAAAGAGACGATTATATAAAAAATGAGTTCACTAATTAGGCAATTATTAAATCTTTGCATGATAATAAAAATTCATAATCTGACATACAAAATCAGATTAAAAAGCAAGTGCTTTGTGAAAAAAAACCACTTAATAAAAATTGGAATTAATCGACATATTGCATCTCACAACAATATGGAAATCAATGCTAAGATATGATATCTATACATTCTCTACAAAATATAAAAAATATAGTATAGTCATTGTAGTTACTGTAATAATAACTGAGTATTTTATAATTATTGGGGCACTAACACGATTATTTTAATTGTTACAACAGAAAATATATCTTTCAAAATAAATAAAAATGATTAATACTTCGCAATATAATTATACAATACTTTACACATTATAACAAATTTTGTTTTTATAATTATACTCCTGGTATTTTTATCTCCTCTCTTTTTCTTCTGAAGTTTTAATCCGATATCTCACTTTAATGCAAAGAATGTAAGTAATAAACAAAATGTTAGTAGTATGCCAGAATTCTACAACAAATTAACTAAAATTACATTTGCATTAAACTCTGTTGGTCTGTCAGTATTATAAAGTCTATTAATATAATCTAATATCTTGTATCAACAGAAAAAAATCGAGCAAAATCTGTTTTATTTT
>NW_017259317.1:172882-173816 GCF_001594045.1 Atta colombica | reverse complement strand
ATAAAATTATTTTTAAATAAAATAAATATATTAATTACTCTGTCATCACTTTTTATGTATTCTTAGCAGAATATTATTTGCTGGCATTCTTGCTGATAAAAATTTAAATAATTTGCAAAATCTGAGTTTTTCAACAAACTTAACTATTGTGATGTAAGATAAAGAAGAAATTTAATGTGAGATTAAATTTAGTAATTATCATTGTGCTATATTTTTAGGTTACGTTGTGTCTATTAATAAAACAAATGTAATTTCTGCAAAGTTACGGCGTAGTGAGATACTGATTATTCTGCAAGAAATATTACGTTTTATGTTTTCTCTCCTATGATACATTTAGTATCATTATTCATTTATTTAGAAATCAATTGCAAATCAAAACTTTGTTGTTCAAGAGCCATTTGCCACATTATCATACAAAGTTTCTTAATATGCATGATATATCATAAAGTTCTATGTTCGTGAATGACACGCACTTTTCTTTTTAAATAATTACTGTGTGCTTAGAAATAGTTCGTAATACAAACGAGAACTATTTCACTGCTCTTTACGCACAAACTAACTTATACATTTGTTTTCTGTTACTGCACTAGACTGCACAAGCATTCTCTTCATTTTCAACAAATAAAAACGTATACCTATCTCACTTCAAGTTCCAAAAGTGTACACTAGTTCAGTTACAGAAAACAGACCTTGTCTGCCTGTCTGATTATGCCTTCGGCATCCAGCGCGATGTTTGCTGCGCCCGACACGCGATATCCAATGAATGTACAGCTTTATTGATGTTTTCATTCTAAAGATATACTCTCATTGGATATCGCGTATCACGCGCGACGAACATCGCGCTGGTGTGTTGGAGCCATTAGACCTTGACATCCGAACCACCCGAGTTATTATTAAAGATATTCTTACGGGAATTAGCGTTCCTATTAAAATT
>NW_017259317.1:171591-172782 GCF_001594045.1 Atta colombica | reverse complement strand
TATAATTATTTAATGCCTAGTTATGCTTCGGTCTCTAAAATCTTAAAATTCAGCCAATGAAATATAGATTTCATTTAGGATTGACAGCTCTATTGGTTGAATTTTAGAATTTTAAAGTTGACTCAAAACATAAATCGTCATTAACATAAATATTTGGCTAATATATTATTAAATTTATGATTTTTTACTAAATGCTCCGTAAATGTATGTACTTGGAATGCTATATTTTTATACTGCTGTATCATTTTTTTCTATAGTTATTATATCTCTTGATAATCAATTTCGGACAATAAAATCGCAGTTTTAAATAAAAATTCGAGTATTTAAATTATTGTCTGTCAGCAAATTTATATCAATTGTCATTAATATCAACGTTCAATTATCTACGAGTCCTCGGGACCTATTTTGTGAGGACAAAAATTGCCCAGGGTAGATGACTTATAAATCTAAATGAGATACAATTATTAAAAATAGATCTTTATGTATATTACTATATTTATTTTTCTTTAAGTAACTTTCCTATGATAATAAAAACAAGATTATATAATCTATTTTTCTTTACACATAAAAATTAATTTGTTGAATATATACATATATCTTAAACACTAATTTCGTATTTCTATATATCATATAATGAACAATTTTTCTTTAAAACTTAAAAATAATTTTATTATATATATACATACACGCACACACCACACACACATCACACACACACACACACGCGCGCGCGCGCGCGCATGACATACACATACACACATGTATATTTAAATGGAATACTATATTTTCGTATTTTTATTATACAATGAAGATTATATCTGCGCGATCAATATAGATTATATTGATTTAAAAATGAAAAAACAGAAGAAAATCAAGAAAATCAAAGAATAACAGAAATCATCATGAGAAGCAATAATAAACAAAAAAGAGAATTCTCTTGTCTATGTTATGCAAGTTGTTCGAATATGTGTGTGGTTATGCAATTATTTCTTCTTGCAATTATATTGTCTTATAGTTTGTTATACACTATGTTATATCACATTATGCGTTCAGTTCTTGTTAAATTAATTTTATAATACATATATTTGTTTCGCATAATTTCTTCTTTTCATTCACTGTAACGTTTTAACTTCATTTTGTACCATAATTTATTTCTGTTAAAAAAAAAACATTTTTTTCAAACCAGATTAA
>NW_017259317.1:151926-171491 GCF_001594045.1 Atta colombica | reverse complement strand
GTAAGATATTACGACATATTTGATATAGTAATATATTAAAAATAATAAATGTTAATAAATAATGTATGCTCACCAAGCAGCGAGTATGAAATTTCTTACGACAAGTATGACATGACAATTTTGGTACTTGATATGTACTGATATGAAAAATGCTAAAGCATATATAACACTCTTCGACACCGGCAAATTTCTTATCCAAATTACGTTTCCACATTAAAAGACCGTCCCAAACAGAGCCATTCTATAAAAAATATATATATTTGAGACATATATACATATATTGATACATATATTGAGACATATTTTTTAATATATACATATAAATTTATACATATTGCGACTTACTTGATGTGTGAGAAGTTTAGACAATTGCATATGACAATTTTTCCATTTTGCCATACCATCTACCTGTTGACCAGATTCTACTTTTACTCTACCTAAAGGATAGTTTGGTGGTAGCATTATGCTTAATTCTAATTTTGTATCTTCCATTTGATACACAGCTATTACTTCCCTTGCTGTTGAGTGTACTTTTACCTATAACAACACAAAATACGCGATATTCAACTTGACAGAAATGTTTAAATACAATCTATTGAAATAATAGCTTAAATAAATCTTTAATCTTAAAATTTGTATAAGGAACAAGGACGAAGCAGAGTTTGTGAGAAAAAAAAACGTACCTGCATATTTTCAACATTAGCCAATTGTAATCTGCTATAAAGAAGCTCATCTTCACATAACATAGGACTAACGTAATGACTTGTAATCTTATCTACTGTTGCACTGACTCTGCTATCAACTGTACTTAGCCATTGTCTAACTAATACTGGTAGAAGCCTCAAACAATTTGTATATAACCAACACACAATATGATCTAATCTCTCTTCTGTCCAACTTTCTATAATATATATATATTGCAATGTAATATATAATAACAATATATAATAAATCAAATTTTATGTAAATGTAATATTAATTTTACCTTTGAAACGAAAAACTGGAGCAGTGGTAAATAGTTCTAGCAGTTTTACAGTTTTATTTTTATTATCTTGTAGCGCTTCCATAGGTATTAACTTGAAGATATTATCCAACAGATAAGGAAAAAGTTTAATTCTAAAATTTACAGTAAATGATAATTAGTAAAAAATATAATAAATAAATTTTAAATGTTATAAGTAATAAAAAGTAGGACATATTACAGAAATCACAGAAATGGATAATGTGCATTATATAAAATATTTACTTCAATATTTCAGCATATTGATATCGTAAATCACTATGAGACTTTTCGCAGATATCTAATACAATTGCCCATGTTAATAGATATCCTAATGTATATGTATAAGAATCTGTAAACGGTTGGATTGTGCAGGTAACTGTATCACATAATCTAAAAAAGACAATATTACAATAAAATTAAAAAAACACGATGATTCAATTAAAATTTAATATAAAACAGAGACTCACTTGAATTCCATAAGCATTGTATTTATAATAGTCTGTATATTTGATAGTACTTCTTCGAATTTTTTAATATTGAGATTGTTCGCCTCAAAGTTGTCAGATTCAACAAGAACTTTATCTTGTTGTACAAGTTCCGGAACCATATATTTCAATGCATAATAGGCACCCAATTGAATGCTAGGAACAGGAGATTGTAGTAATTTCAGAGATAGCATTAACATCTTGTTGAAATCAATTGTTTCGGTTTGTTCATCATAATTTTTGAATAATATGCTACTGTCAAATGCACAAATTGCCTCTCCCAAGTAATTCAATGGTATAATAGATTTTATAATATCCGTACTTTGATTACATAAATCTGCATAAAATATCCAAGTTTGAACAATGCCGTTATATATATTGCCAGCAATTACATTTTTCCATTCATCCAAGAGTGTTGAAGGTAATTCTGGTATTGGCTTCAATTTATGTTTGTTCATCAAAGTTTCAACTGCATAATACAATTGACTAAATGCTATTATCAACATTGTTATTTTAATGTCACTATAATTATGTTTGGCACTGTTATATAATTGTTGCCACTTTGTGAGAAATATCAAGATAACATCCCAATATTCTTGTTTCAACTTCTGCGGAATATGTTGGACAACTGTCTCAAACAATCTTATAATTTCTAGTTGCAAAAACAATTTATCCCATGAAGTATCAGAAATATAATGATCCAAAACTGCAGAAAGTTCATTAAAATGTAACGTAATTATATTATCCATAATAGGATCATATAGTGAAGGTTGATCTTTGGAAATGTCAGATATCATAGTTCTTATGGCAATTATTGAATATATTTCACCGTGTGTTAATATTTGCGAAACATTTTGTGACCAATTTAAGATTTGTAATATTTGAATATTCGTTTCATCATCATAATCTCCTGTAATTTTATTACTGTTGTAATTTTCAAAATATTTCTCAAGTTGATCTTTCGAGAAAAATTCATTGTAATATATGTAAATTATATATGGTAGCATACATCCATAACTTTTCTGATTTGTTTGTATACGTGATAATATATCATCATGGATATTCTTTGTAAAATATTTATGCAAATTAACAAAACCTTTTTTTAGCAAATTACGAAGTTTTTCAACAGCATTATAATATTTAGTGGATTTATAATGCTTACTGTATATGTCTACTATGCTAACTACGTATATAATATCTATTAATATCTCCGTGATTCCTGGTAAATTTAAATCGTTTAATTCAAAATTTTCTTCTTCTGAAACTGTATTAGCATTTTTTGAATCAATACCTTTTAATCTCTCGTACAGATTATTAAGCAAATCTGTGATAAATAAAGCCCATGATAAGCAATTTATTGTATTATCCGAAGAAATATCCTTTATTATATTGATAGATGTAGGTTGCTGTAAAATCCGTATTTTCTTCTCAACATTTGACATATACAAATAGCCTGTTAACATTTCACCATATATTGCAATAATGGTTATCTCTTCAATCCACAACTTTATATCAGATGCCGTTAGGAATGACAGAATAGTTTCTTCAACGCAATCAAATTTTGTAATGTCAACATTATTAATTATAACTTCTAAAACATCTGTTGCCAAATTAACTAATGTATTCTTAATAAGATTTGCGTGTGTATTATATATTTTACTCCAGATAATAATACCGTATCTTTTAATAAGATTATTAAATTCAAAAATAGACAATATTTGACTACTTTCTACGAATCCTTCTTTCCAACAATTACGAATAGCATCAGCAGTTAAAACATCATGTTCTCGAGTGCATAATTCAAAAAGTGTTTCCAATATTTGTACAGCACTTAATATCGTTCGATTATGTTTCCACATTAAAGTCATTAATTTCGTAATAAATGCGACAAATTGCATGGAGCAAATATCATCTCTTCCATTTAATGAATCACATAGAATCGATACAATTTCACTTGTTCCTTCATTATTTATTAATAAATCTCTAATTTCCGGAATTTCAAAAGCTGATAAAATCAAATTTTGATTTTTTTCGAAATCATGCTGTTCATCACTACATGAAGTAATTTCTTTGGTCATATCAACTAATAGTTTAGGTATATTAGCTTGTTTATACCATTTTTTAATTACGCTATCATTTCTATTGTGTTCAGATAAACAGCAATATATGACGTTTCTTATTATTGCAATATCATTTAATTCGATTAATGATTTTAGAACTGTATTCTTTTCTGCGTCATTTATATATATAATAAAATAAAATAATAATTCAAGAACTTGTTCAGCCATTTTTGATTTTTGCATCAAAAAAGGTTTCAAACTCTTATCGTAAAACTCAAAGAAGTTCTCATCAAATTTAAATGATTTTGAAAATGCAATGAATAATTCCTTACTTGCAAAATGTTTCATAAGTTTATTCAGCTGTTCGATATATTCTATGTTTTGATGATTGTTTATCGATATATTTATCGAATTAAAATAAATTGTACAGAGTTCATTTACAAACTTGCAAAGTTCCGCATTAAAAACAATATCCGCATAAACATCGATAACTTTTACCTTTGGTTTGCTCACAGTAACTGAATCACTTGGATCAGAAAATTTTACTTTTAATTTCTTACGGGTGCGATCTGGTACATCTTTCAAATTTAACAAGAATTCGATATGAAAATCTTTTCCATCTGCGATCCCCTTTGACGTATTCATATATTTTTCGAATAATAATGGCAATTCAATCCAGAACTGTTCCATTAAAGAAACATATGATTTATATTTCTCATTATTACGATTTTTACTCCAATATCTTATTAGATGCGTAATCTCGATAAAACAACATTGTTTCATAAAAATACTATCCGTCATGCAAGCTTCTATAACAGGCATAAGCTGTTCCTTAAGAAGCCGAACGCATAAATCTACATTTTCAGCATTTATGAGGATTGAATAACGTAAACATTCAATGAAAGATGTTGTTACAGCGAGCGTTTCTGAACGGCTCATTTGCACACTTTTGACGGAAAATCCTTGACGCATATTGTTAAAAAAATTCGTATACAGATCAGTGAGATCAATGTTAAACTTTGGAAATTGACTAACAAAAGGTAGCAAATTTGGATAAACCGTGCTAGCACAACATTGACCACCGGATCGTAAAGTGTGCCACAATTTTGGGAGTACGAGTTTATTAATATTTACTACAAGATGCCAATCATCAATTTTCGTTGTAGCTATGAGCATTGATTCCCACACAACTGATAAAATTACAGGTTCAGATTCATCAAGACTATTCATGATAGTGGTCACTGTCCTTTTTTTTTCATTTTCTAATAATTTTTCTGCGTTTTCCATTATTGATGTCAATACATTGAAAAAAGCTGTTTTTATTGGCAAAGTATCGTGTTTAGCCAGTTTCCAAAATCTTGAACTGCTTAAAATTTTATTGTGAATCTCCAAGGTTTTATCGATTTCGTCAAGAGGCACTTTTTTGAAGTAACAATTATATCCTTGGAGATTTGCTATCAGTACTCTTTCATATTTAGCTTCCATTTCTTCGTTAGTAAGAGACTTCTGTATCGATAACGTTTGAGCCGTGTGTACAATTATATTGTTGCTAATATATAATAAAATTTCGCACTGACAATGAATAATCGCATTAACTATTTTCCAAGGTGGAAATGTGCTGTTGAAAGAGTTGGTAGCAGCTGATGCCGCAGGAGGATATGTATCATATTGAGAAGTAAACCAAGCACCAGCCAATTGTTTCAGATACATTGCAATACCTTTGCCTACACGCTTGACAAGAGCTGCATGTGCCAACTGTGCAGCTTCTCTCACTCTGTGATCTATATCAATGGACAGAGCACAATAAAATCTTGGCCAAAACGGTAGCATACCTTCTACCGCTGACAATTCTGCATCTTGACATAGAGTTGCAAATTCTTGTAATGCCTGCACATACATACATTAGTTTACAAAATCTGTAAATGAATCAACAACTAAACAATTAATTATCTACCTTAAACTTTGTCGTAGCATCTTTCTTACTCATCTTTTTTAATATAACTTGAAAATTAGAATCTATATTGTTCATCTCAATCTCGTTTAGGGAACATAAGGATAATCCAGGTAGAACAGGAACATATCCTCCGTCCTTAACTGCCGAGAACCCAACAAAATTAGGCATTGCGGTCCCCAAAAGTTCTGCACTGCGACTACTATTTGATGGCTAAAAAAATATTAAAAAATTGTACAATTAAATATTCAAAAAATACCATTAAGAGTACAAAATAATATGGATTATCATATTTACAAGGAGAGGACACAGTGCATTCGTTATGGATTTTGATCTCCTTTAATATATTTTGAATAAGTCTTCTAAATATATAGTTTTTATATATGAATATATAAAATATATTACTATATTAGTATATAACTATAATAGTTTTTAACGTATGAAAGGTCTAGTTATACAGAAAATTTAATCCCGGTGAAATGAATTAATTTTCATAACTTATTTCACATATGATTATTATTATGAACAAAAGATGTCACGGCCACAAGGCTTAATAATAATTTAATAAACAGTTTTTAATCTATGGCATATCAAAGATCTGTGCTTGAGTTTTATACTTTTACACTTTCAATACACGATGGCTCAAAAACTATCCATTATTGAGCTATTATTGAATCATTTAACAAAATCCTTGGACATCGCATAATTTATTTTTAATGTAGATTCATCACGTTGAAGGAAATCAAAATTCGTGATGAATCCATTGTGTTCTCTCTTTGTTAATAAAATATTAGCAATTTATAGATTTGAATATTGCGGAATATTGTATTAGACTGATATTACCTGAGTCTGTATTAAGCTAATATTCTGGTAAATTCCAGCAAAAATCAAATAGAAACCAAAGAGATTGTTATTTCATAATCATTTAAAAGAATGTATTTATAGAATGTATTTAAACAGAATGTATTTAAATAGTTATGAAATAGTAAATTCTACTCAGTTTCTACAGATATCATTCTAACAGATTTTATTATTACATTTCTGTACTTTGTAGACACATAAAATTTCTAGCAGACATTTCGTAAAATCTATTTTTGACTTGTAACAAGTAAAATATCTGTTCGTGTAATATGTAATATGATAAGTATTGCTGGGTGACGACATATGTTACAGATTTGTTAATAGATTTGTTCTTTGTAGCTGAATCTTTTATACATTTTTATTTTCTCCTCTAACATTGATATCATATCTATTTCATTTTAAGTGAGGCAAAACACAGAATGCAACTACAAGAAATAAATCCAATAAACGTGATAGGTTATATTATAAAATTATTATTGCACGCGTAATTTATAATCAAGTGATTACGTATAATTGGTATTTACCCGAGCATTGTTTTTAGTACGTTGCGCCTGCTTATTTTTACCCATAGTGATACTCTTAGGATGAGATAAAAACGTTTAACGATTAACGAAAATTTCGAGCTTCCTCCCTGCTGAACGTGACGTTCATGTCAGCTAACATAACCTTAAATGTGTATCCATAATCCATCCATTCCGGGTTCGATCTCAGGCACTCCGCATATCGCGATTTTTTCGCGCTGTTTTATTAACAAAATTTAATTGTGTCGTATTGTTGAAAGGCTCAAGACTGTTGTGAAAAAGTTGAAAGGCCTAAGGCTATTGTGAATTGTACGAGGAATTTAGAATTGTTATATAATAAGAAAAAAGTGATTCTGTTTACAAGTTTGATTGACAGTATTATGAATTTGATACAGTGCTTTGCGTCATATTATCCAAAAGATAGGGCAGAAGGCGTTTAATTTCCCTCACCCGAGAAAAAATTTATAAAATAAATCTATAGGCGTGTGAATTGGCCGTACAGAACATAAAGATTTGCCGGTACAAAACGCTGGAAACAGACTATAAATCCTTTGATAGAAATCTACAATTGCGGCCAAATGAGCGTCAGCGCCAAAACTGAGCAAAGACTATTATTGTCTTATTGCTCCTTCACCTGTATCTATCTTTCTGGAATCCTGACGCTGGTGAATTTTAATGACAATTTGTACAATGTCGGCAAGTACAAATTTCTACCCGTACTGATGATATTAACATTCGCCGAGGTGATAAAACTGCTGTTTCCTATGCTGCAAGCAGAGGCACCTACTATAATCAAGATCGAACAACGAGCTTATCCGAAGACCAAGACATTTTGGGCGAAGAATCTGAGAGATATCATCAAGTTCTTATTCAATGCTTTTTGTCTGTCGATATTTTACTACTTAACAATCGTGCTGTTTGGTGCACCTATTTTAACTGATCACGAAGAGACAACAATGCTAGTCATTACCCTGATCACACTGACTTATGTATCCACTAGTTTGCACCTGGGACAGGATCATACGGTGGATATCTTGACAGGGGTTTATTCCCTGAAGAGCACTATCCTCTCGAACGCTTTAAAACTTAACATACAGATGACAATATTAGGCACTTGGCTAGGTGCTATTGTTATCCCTTTAGACTGGGATCGCCCTTGGCAAGCTTGGCCGATTCCTTGTGTTATAGGTGCATTACTTGGCTATTTGATCGGCCACTTCATCACCCTCATCAAGATGCTTCCCTCACTGAAATTATATTATAGGAAAGTCCATCGATAATTGGATTTATTTGTGAGAAGAAAGATATTCCAATTTCTCAAATAATAAAAAATCATTTTATTAAATAAACGGTATGCTGATTGTCATGTTGATGACTGCTGTATATACTAGGCCATATAAAAGTAGTTTAGCATATTAATATAAGTTTAGCATATCAATATGTTCATCCTGATTTATATAAATTTATTATATTATCTGTGATGTAGATATATATGTATGAGTTGAGATAATAATCCAATAATCGTGCGAGAGAATCATTTTTTATAAAAATTATAATAATATTTATAATAATATTTATAATTCTATAAATTCTACTTTGAGTGATTTATTTTACTACTCATTCATATTTTACTTGATATAGCAATTTCCTGGCATCTCATCTTTCACTTGTACATCCTTTTCTCTTACATTCTTTATAATCGACCAACTTGTCACAATTTAATCTTATATATATAATATAAAATTATCTAAAAAAAATTATAAGTGTCAAAAGTTTGCAGCAAACAAAAAGTTGGGTGAATTATGCCCGCTTTCATCAATGATAGTTTAGTTTTCTAACAATAAGAATTAGAAAAAGATGAAAAATAAATTAAACCAAAATTAAATTTAACATTGATAAAATCAATATTAAATTTAATTACATTTAAGCATTATAGTCATTAAAGACATTATCAAAGTCATCCTTAATATTGAAATTTAAATATATAAATTTTGCAAGTAATGATAATTAAGAAAAAGTAAATTGCATCAGTACACATTATCAAACATTGATAATTTACTTATGTAACGATATATACTTTCTTACGTCAGATTAGGCCTTTCACCCTTTATATCTGATCTGCAAAAACAAGAATAAAGTACAAATGCAAATGCTTATATTTCGTACTTAAAAGCTAATTAAATGATCTATAATTCGTTAGATTCAGAACAGTATTTTGTTCATAATAATTTTATATGCATGTTATACAAAAAATGACTGAAGAATTAAAATATATAAAAAATGTGTATTAAAAATATATGTAGATATATTTAACAAAATACATTGCATCATAGATAAGAAATAAAAACACGTCAAATTTCTATAATTCGTTTATCTCGATCTAATGATTTATTTTCAATATTTTAATAATCAACTTTATATCTGTTATTAAAAGAAAAATTAATAAGTCTGAAGTGAATATGATGGTAGAAATTTAAGTGAAATTCCAATGGAGGAGGGGGATACTTTCGTTCCAATTAATCGCTTAAAATTTGACATAACAGAGATTTAGTATTTTTCGTATCATGAGAAGTAACTTAATCAAAAAAATGCTTGAATTAAATTTAACGCAATCAGAGAAAAAAATTCGTGAATGACTTCTCTTGTCGTCTGCTGCAATCTGACCAACTAATGAATGGGGGGATTTTTCATACTCGCGCAGTCGCAATTGTCTCCGCCAGAACGAATTGATACAAAGCTGACATTGAGGTTCCTCGTTACGAACAGTTAAAATTCATTTCCTCATTTGTCGGATCGGCTGCGGATTAATTCCAACAAGACGCTAGACAGTGCCTGACTACTTCAGAAGGATAATGTCGGATACAGCTGGAAAGGTATATCGATTACCATTTGTTTCTGCGAATTTACACGTTCTAAACTCGTTCATTTTTCTTCTTTTTCTACGTCATTAATTATTATTGGCCGACTCCTCCACTGATCGTCATTTAATATGTTATCTGTTTTCTTTTATTGAAATATTTTGTTACATCACAATAATATTCCTGTTAGAAATATATTGTATAAATAAGAATTATCTTCTGTCGAAATTCGAATAGAGGTGTTACATAAGTGTAAATTATTTTCTTGACTTGTTATCTTTGAAAATGGATTAAAGCTTACGAGATTTAGCTCGAAAGCATGTTTTTAGGTTCGGCTCGAGCCTCTCGAGGTTCAGTTCGGCAATAAAGGTGGATACATGCTCAGCTCGCGATGAGGTTGGCTCGATAAATTAGACACATCTTTTTGCAATTGAAATTTCTGCATAGATAGATGTTCATGATTATTAGTAAACATGATTTCTTTTCACTTAATTGATTAAACATGAAAATGAACAAATTTTCTTTGAAAGAATTGGTTATTATTTTTCTGATAATTACTTGTTTACTTGATGTGTCAGTAAATTTGAAAAAAAGATAATAAAACAAACATATAAGATAATGTTTGTAAAATTAATAAAAACTATCATTATTATATATATATTATATATAATTAATATATGTATATTAAATAATTTCTTAAATAAATTCTATCGAATAACTATGTATTTTTTGATATTTTTGATATTTAATTAGGTTATCAAATGCAAAGCTGCAGTAGCATGGAAGCAAAAGGAGCCTTTATCCTTGGAAGAAATCGAGGTAGCATCGCCTAAAACGCATGAAGTCCGAATCAAAATAGTAGCTGTGGCACTTTGTCATACAGATGCTTATACTTTAGATGGATTGGATCCAGAAGGAGTATTTCCTTGTATACTTGGTCATGAAGGCAGTGGTATCGTAGAAAGTGTCGGAGAGGGTGTCACCGAGTTTCAGCCTGGTAGGCTGATCAGATTATATTTATAAAGATTCTTTTGAATTATGTAGTTAAATTTCAATAATGTTTTTTAGCTGATTTATATCATATTTTGTTAATCTATTATTGTTTACATGAATGCTTGTAGGTGATCATGTTGTACCACTTTACATTCCTCAATGTGGAGATTGTAAGTTCTGTAAATCACCGAAAACAAATTTATGCAGCAAAATCCGTGAAACTCAGGGTAAGGGTTTAATGCCCGATGGTACGTCTCGTTTTACATGCAAGGGACAAACACTCGCACACTTTATGGGTTGCTCCACCTTCTCTGAATATACAGTTGTAGCTGATATTTCTCTCACAAAGGTATTTCTATATTTTTATAATCACTAGAGTTTAATAATTTATAACTTTTATATAATTATTATAAATTGTTGTTATAGATTAATCCTAAAGCACCATTGGACAAGGTATGTTTGTTGGGTTGTGGAATATCTACAGGTTATGGTGCAGCTTTAAATACTGCCAAAGTAGAACCAGGAAGCACTTGTGCTGTATGGGGTTTAGGAGCTGTTGGTCTTGCAGCAATCTTCGGTTGCAAGAAATCTGGTGCATCTCGTATTATTGGGATAGATGTCAATCCGGCCAAATTTGAGCAAGGTAAATTATGTAATTAGATTGTGTGCGACACAAAATTAATTTTTTATAGAAATAAACAATGAAAAAACTTTTCTTCGTAGTTTTTCTTATAATTATTGTGATAAAATTTCATAAATATTTTTATACTTATTTATAGCTAAAACTTTTGGCTGCACAGAATTTGTTAATCCCAAGGATTATGATAAACCCATTCAGCAGGTATTAATTGAAATGACTGATGGTGGATTAGATTATACTTTCGAATGCGTTGGAAATGTAAATACTATGGTATGTGTTTTTTTTTTTTTATTTTGTTTACGGAAAAAGAATTTTGTCTTATAAAGATTATTTTTCAGAGAGCTGCATTAGAATCCTGTCACAAAGGATGGGGTACATCAGTAATAATAGGAGTAGCCGCAGCTGGTCAAGAAATCAGTACTAGACCATTCCAGTTAGTCACAGGACGAGTATGGAAAGGGACCGCATTTGGTGGATGGAAATCAAAGCAAAGCGTGCCGAAATTGGTGGAGCAGTATCTGTCAAAAGAATTGATTCTCGATGAATTTATTACACATAATCTTCCATTTGAAAAAATCAATGAAGGTTTTAATATATTACATTCAGGAAACTGGTAAGCCTAGGAAAATTTTATTGTGAATAACATGAATGTGTTGACTAAAAAATGCACAAAATTATATATGATGAATTATATATTATGTATTATGATTATCAGAATTTTGTAAAAATGATGTGTTTCTGTTGCAGTTTGAGAGCCGTTCTTAAATACTAAAAACGTTTTTTATCTTGTACTGCAAAAATATGGCCTACTGAGAACCAGTGTCTTCTACAATTTATTAAAAAGTGCTTTATAAGATGCCCATATAAATATCATACTACCCCATTTGTTACAAATTTGTATTGAATCTCTGGAAATGAAAGATGGTAAATAAACTTTATATTTACTATATCATGCTCTCAACAAGAACATCTCCCCGATTTCTACAACAATCTTTATTCATAAAGAATTCTTACAGCCACATGTACAATATCGATTAAGTAAGATATTTACGGTAGCTCTTGAATGAAGTAAAAATTCTTTACGCTTTGATCAAGTGCATACCTTACAAAAATCATCATGGTACGAAGATCACTGACGATGATTTTCATTGTATATAATCATATGTATATACAATATGCAAGACTCGATAAAACTATTTTACGTTCGCTTGTAGTTATATTAATTAGTCTAGGTCGACAGTACAATAAGTCAGGCGGAATGCAAATTGCGCTCGATGCAGGAAGGAATATGCGTTAGCTCATTGCGGACGATGTCGTTTATCAATTAAATATGTAGATATATTTTTTAAAGTGTCACCTACATACTTTAATGCGCAAGTTTAACACGCCATGTCCATTAAGGCAAGACATTATGGATGAATTGACAAAATATGATATTAAGTTATTCTTTGAATAAAAATAAAATGTAAAAATGCACAATTTGTTATAAAACTTGATATAATTGATGAAATCACAAAGATTGCCGTGCAATCACGAGCCATCGAAATAAAACGCATTGATAGAAAAAAAAAAGATAAAATGTACATTCTGTTTGACGTGTTTAAAAATCTCAGTACATACAGTGTTGTCTTTGATCAATATACACAAGTATTATTTTCCCTGAATACTTCGTAGAAGGAATGCATGTCGAAGTGTGTGAAACGCGTTAGGCTTGCAAAATGAATCACTTTCATTCTAAATGAGACACGTGTAGTTTTTGCATCGACTATTTCTACGTAAATTGCCTTCTAACGCTAAGGGCATATTCACATAGTCACACTGATCTTTTTTTTTCTTTTTTCTACGGATTACATGTTACTCTAATATCTACGGTGTACCACACACTCTTTAAGTAAAAGTTGTAAGTAAAAATGCTTATAATTACAGTAAATGCAGACGAATCACGACGTCGAACATTTTCTAGCTTCGTAGAAAATAACTCAGCATTGCACGATGAATATCGTTCCGATTGCGGACGTAAAGAATCCTAATGCTTTGCGCGAATTGAATCGCGCAATGTATAATAGAGACATAATAATATTTCACGTTATTTTCTAAGCGATCTCCCACTTTTCTTAACAATCAGCTCGACGTCCTATGATTGAACTGCGTAGTATGAAATAGGACATTAACGAGTACGAAATAGGTCGTTTATTCTGTATGTCTTATACTAATTTTTATAACGTAAAATGGCTGAGAGAAAGAAGAATAACTTAAAGAACTCTAAGCTTGCCCGAGAGGAGAATATAATAAATAAGCGGAATAACGGTGAGATTTTCTATACCGCATTCGGCGAAACACAGCCGAAAGTGAAGGAGTAAGAGCTACGAAAACCTATTTGCTTCAAGTGATTCAACTAAGTTTCAACGTGTGCAAGTGTGACAGTAGCAGAATGACTTCACACATCCGCCCGCCTCTTCTCTCCGCTCTTGTATCTTTTTCTCAACCAGTTTGATTTTGTTCGGTTGATGCATTGTTATCATGTAACTCGTATTATTCATAATTAACATTATATTTCAATATTATAATTGTTAATCTAGCAATTAGAAATCATACGCTTATAGGGTTTTTCACTTATAGTTTTCCGTTAAATGCAATTTGTGTCACGATGAGTGACTTCTGGTCAATACGATGAAATTATCTCGTCCTATTCGGCCTTTCTTCCTTATTTCATGAATACTTTTCTTTTTCGTTTTGTGTATGCATAAATGATACGTAATTATATTATTTATACTTTTAATTGTGCGTGGAGATACCTCGACAGGCACGGAGGTAATCCAACGATTGGTGTTCTGCGCGGCTCGCAGCGGAATTTTCTCCCCTTCTCACTCCGTCACCAGCAATTCTCACACACGTACATACACTTTCGGCCATATCTGCGTACTCTCTACACGAACTCTATTGAATATTGCACGGTATTATGATTACACGGGATCTACGATTGCGTAGAATGGGGCTGTAGACGCCGCTTACCGCTGAACATACGCGATTATTGCACGACATGGCAAGACACTCGCTACTTTAAATGTCGATCGGAGCTTCCTAACTGGGACGAAGGACGCGACTAAGGTCGTTACGATGATTCGATAACGATCTTTTCCGGTTCCATGCAGCGCGATTCGTTACGAATCCGACCTCCTCATAACTAATGATCGTCGTGCTTATTCGTTGCTCTCGGAACTCATTTAGGCTCACGTTTCGTTTCGTCGCGCGTGGACCTCGATAGGTTCGACAGGTTCGACAGGCGGCCCGACGATGACATAGAACACCTCTGATCACAACTCGGCGATATTCCTAAAGCTGGCGAACGCGCGCACCTTCCCTTACTTTTCTCCGTACAGTCGGTTTCTCTGCTCTTAAAGATGCTCGGTTAAAGATGCTGCGCTTCCGTTGCTAGTCGCCGCTTTTATATATGTCTAGAAATCTAGAGGTTGATCGGCTGAGCCTTCGAGATCCTGAGAGGAATCGGTACCGCCATCTTCGTCATCATCAAGGTCTACACTGTTGGTTTTGAGCCCACCGCTGCTGATCTTATTCACAATCGCGTCTGTAAAGCAGTTTAAAAGTTAATTTAAGAATCTGATCGTGTACTTCGCAAGAAGAATATGTGATACTGGGCCTGTTCTTTTTACTGAATTCCTTGTACGATTCATCTTTTCTCTTTTTCTCTCCAAAGTGAAAAGAAAAGGAAGAAAAATGCAATCACTTTAGCTGAAAAAAGAACAGACCTACTATTTACACATTTAATTATCTAATGTCCTCCTAATTCTATTACTAGAAATAACATCGAAAATAGTGATGGTATTGCTTATCAAAAACTAATATAATTGTTTTAGCAAAATAAGTAGAGAACTAATTTTTAAACTGCGATTCATTTTCACTAATTACAGTTTAAAAATGAAAAAATCTTATTTTTTATTTAAATTTAAGATAAGATTTATTTCAAAAATTTTAAATTTAATCATGTGTTATTAAGATATTCAATTTTGAAAATTGTAGAAAAATAGGTCCAATCTAAATCTCAATACAAAAAAAGAAATTACTTTAAGTTCAAGATATTTTTATTATCTATTTTCATGTTGATCTAGAGTTGTCGGACATCACATTTAAATCTAAATACACGACGAAATATTAAATCTGCATATGATTCGAATAAAGACCTGTTACTAATTTCCTCGTAATTTTACACATGCTGAAATTATTTATTATTTTACTATTATATATCACTAATTCCACTGCTTTAAATATTTATTTAATTTTATTATATAATTTTAAATATTTATTATCCAAGCGATATAAAACATACCGCAGTCAGGCTTTGCACCGCGCGTTCTGGTACCAGCAAACTCGACGCCATGCGGATCGACGCACCAACAGAGACCAAGACCCCGATGACACTGAGTACTGCGGTAATATCCTCGTGAATCGCAAGCAGGTGCAGAATCCGGTGATGATCGTCTACGCACAGCGGCACACGGACGTTCAGCTTTAGAGAAGCATCCGCACCATTCAGGACCGCTCACAAAAATGTCGCTGAAAATATAATGCCGAAAATATAGCTTTATGTATGTCTCTCATTTTCTTCGATCTATCGATTTTTAAAAGTTTTATTTTACGAGCTGTCAAGTGGCTTGCTGCTCAGTGCGATTAACTCGCGATCTGTAGATCTGAGTTCAATCATCTTACTTGCGTCTACATACGCGATTATTCGCGTTTAAGGAGCCGAAAATTATTTTACCTAATTAAAGGCCATGATACACAAAAAAACTTAAGCAGTAAAACGTAAATTAAAAAGCAGTAAATTAAAGTAAATTAAGCAGTAAAAAAAATTAAAGCAGTAAATAGTAAGCGAATTAGTCAATTACAATAGAAATCATAAGATCATAACATAAAGCAATAACCATTCCAACATGTTGATTTCCTTACAGTTTACGTCTTAAGGACATCAACATGTTGGATTGGCTATTGCTTTATGTTATGGTCTTACGATCTCTATTGTAATTGACTAATTGCGTTTGAATAATTACGTTTTACTGCTTAAGTTTTTTTGTGTAACTCTAAAACACCTTTGATCACCAACGCCATTCGGATTCGTTGTTAAACTGTAGATCTCATATATCAATATAGATATACGCATCGGATGAATCTTAAGATACACGATTTAGCGCTTAGATTATTATTGCATTAAATATATAATGTTTAATATTATATAACATTGATACAGAACAGCAATCATCACATAAGTAAAAACAATACATGTAAAATTTTTATAATACGAAATTTTGAGAATAATATGAATATAACAAATTAGCGTTATTAAAAATGTGCAGAATAATGAGATATAATATATAGAGAATGTATAAAATGTTACGCAATAGTAATAAAATACAAAATAATGAAGAATTTTTGATACATGCATTTAAAAAATTATATCTATTTCAGTAGTTAATAAACGCATGGGTTCAGACACAGTAGTAACATCACACGTTTGTCAGACCAAGTTTTTGTGTCTCTATATTGACAGACACTTTATTTATTGTATTTCAAATCCGTTATATTTCCATGTGTTTTATCATCTTTCTAAAAATATCATCAATCCAATTAGATTTATAAATTTTTATTTTCTATTTCTCTAAATTGAGGAAAACTTTATAATTTCAATTATAACCCTTATCATTTTAAAAGATTTGAAAGAATACATTCAGAGATATATAGACTGTATATCTCTGAACGCGTATTTTGAACTTATTGATCGATTTCACCCGCTGTTCGTCCATTATTGAGATAAGAACACAATAGAAATGCCAAGTGTAAGTCTTAGATGTATTTACGATCGTGAAAAGTCTCTTCTCACATGCGGGACAAGATGACTCTTACCTGTCGGTATCACAACTATCCAAGAAAGGTTTTAAGCACGGTTCATTTTGGTCATGTTCCAGACCATACAGTTCGGAGAGTGAGAGTCGGCCATCACTATCACTGTCCAAATGTCCGAACATCCACCTGACCTCGCTCTGACAACCGATTGGGAAGTGACCTGAAATCATCGATACATATACATTATATTATATATAGATTCTTACACACACACACACACACACACACACACACACACACACACACACACACACACACACGCGCGCGCACGCACGCACGCACGCACGCACGCACGCACGCACGCACGCATATATATTATAAACGCTTAAAGCTTTATTTTAGACAATGTATAATTCAAATTAAATTAAGATATAATTTCATTTATAATTTTATGTATTGTATTTTAATATATTCTTTTCTTCAAAAGTACAACTAAAAAAAATTAAGTTTCCCAGAAAAAAGGAAAACTATTTTTCAATTTAACAGACAATTAATTATCAATCGAATAATATAAAAGAAAATACATTTTTAATATGATAAAATGTCATTTTTAACATGATAAACATGTCATTTTCATTTCAGCACCCTTTTTAAATTATGATGATTTTGGCAATTTTTTAAATGAAGTTATTTCAATTTTTATAATAGGGTAATGTTCATTTAACTCATTCATGGTAATAATTCAAAAATCATTTTTGGCTGTATCATTTTTGAAGTAGAAGATATATATGTGTGTGTATTTTAATATATATTTCATATGTACGTGTATTTCGATTCGTCAAATACTATTTATATTAAATTCGTTCAGAATGAAATTCTGTTTATGTGTCATAAATAAAATTCCATCTTAAATTCCGACACGAATTATAAATCGGGATTTTATAAAAAGATCGATAAGTAGTGGACAAATTAGCGATTAGCCAATATCTTCACGTTATCAAAAACAAATATTTGGCGTTACAAAAATATACGATAATATAATTTTAAAGTGAAAATATTCCTGCAAAGATCTCTATTTTATTCGGCTGCAAATTTATCTAAAAATTAAATTTTTAACATAAAAAACTCTCAATGTGATAAAAACTCAACCAAAAAGGCAAAATTTTATTTATTTCCATATTCAGTAATTTTATAGGAGGATTATTTAATTTAGTGCAATAAATTAAGATTTTGCTTTCTATTTTATTTTCCATTATTGTTTATCTTTTTTTATAATGCAAAAAATAATGTAAAAAATTATAATTCGTTCAGAATGAAAAGATGATCCTTGAGCTAAATTCGGGTCCAACACAAGCACAAGACTATTCTCCCGTTTGTGGTCAGAGGATGGTTAGTCAAACCATCCTCTCGATTCAGCCGGGATCGTAGCTACGTGCATAGTACACTTTGTTTTGCCCCGAGCGACTGTAATACCGTAAGATCAACATGGGAACTGGGAGGACAATATCGACAGATAGTACCGCCCAAAGTAATCGCGACGTATCCGAGGTGGGAAACGATTCATTGTACCAGGACAATTTCGAACTGAGTACGAAACTGATTGTCTCCAAGTCGAATGGCGTGCAGTGTCGGTACTTCGGCAACTACCACGAGTAGCGTCCCGTACGTCGCGGTGATCGTCCACTCCTACAGGAACAATTAGTCTTCCCTGTAGGACCTCCTCGGTATCCCGTGGGAAACGTTTCAATGCGCTCAAAGCGCATTCCGCGGTTGTACGCGACGTCAGACGGCTGCTTAATGAGACTTTCGTAGATCGACGGAATGTGCACCGTGAAAAGCAAAATATTTAATAAATGCATAACCAAGTTGTGCTTGAAAATTTAAGTAAGTCAGTAGCAGGTGTCGACACAATTTCTGATAAACAAGAAACATCAAAATTTATTAACAAATCTATATACATACATCAGTTAGAATGATCCGATATTAATTGTATTTTTAATCGTAAATAGCCGCATTAAAATTTACACCGTATATTTCTTTACCTTTAGGCTTAGGATGCTGACGGCGATGCTTGGAGTCCGCCATCACGACGGAGAACCAATCTAGAAGACGGTTGGCCATTGCGGGCTTGGACGACGACGGGCAATCCGTATTTCTGGATGGTAACTGCACGTTGTACATAGCCTTCGACGGTGACTGAGTCTTGTCTGTGACTTCATTGTTCATCAGATGCTTGTCGTCGTATCTGTTCACGTTAGCGAGTCCCTGTAATATGGAACATATATATTATAGGTGTATATACACAAACACATACGTTTATTTATATACATATATATA
>NW_017259317.1:147773-151826 GCF_001594045.1 Atta colombica | reverse complement strand
CATATAGTATCACATTACTATACATTATTATTATAATATCATATTGCTATACATTATAATACTATATTATAATACTATATTATTATATGATATAACACAATATATTATATCACAAATAATATCTTTATATGTGTATGTTACTGAAATCTGTAAAACAAAAATAAGAACGAGCATTTCTATGTATGGACGCCGGTTATTACGTAAAATGCACATAGGGATGGGGAAGGCAGATAAGTAAGGGAATGAACCTGATAAAATATAGTCGATATATATTTTATACAACTCGCAATTGCCCTTCGGTAACATCATGTTTCATTACGCTTTTCCATCTCATAAATTTTCCATCAAACGTGACGATAATTATATTCGTTATCGTAATTCCAATAATTAACCAAAATACAAGCCTCGCTTTTTCGCGGTGAATATGATCAATTGGATTATTATTTGCCTCGAATGGTTAATATTTTTGATATTTTATTGTTCAACGAGTTAATTACATTCTCGGATAAAATGTTTAAATAGAAATATGACATTTGAAATAATTTGAAAACATTTTGTTACATTTTTGCAAATATGTTCGTATGCAAAAGTTACTCGCAATAAAACTAAAAGTACTACAATAAAACGTAATTGGAAACTTCTTGTTACCTTAAATAAATTAGTAAATATTTAGATTATATATTTTTCATTTTCATTTTATATATTTTTCATAAAATTTACTTTTTTAGTGCTATAAAATAGCTTTAAATAAATCAGTAATAAATAAATTATAAAATATCTTAAAATTATAAATTACCTTAAATATTTGGATTATAATTTCATAAAATTTGCTTTTAGTCACGTAAAAAGGTGCTACAAAATTATCATACTCTCATAAAATTAATAATTTAATAATTTTTACATGACGGACGTTTATATTATGAACGAAAACATATTTGCGTCAAATCATTATTTCAAAGTTGTTTACGAAGTGCACACTTTATATTTCTTTGATTTCAAATGTTGGTAATTTCTCAATCAACAATATAATAACAGTATAAATCCATTTCTTGATTGCTTTGAAAATAATTTCCCCTATTGTTATAAATTCAATAATATAATAATAACAATAAACGTAATATACATAAATTCCTAACCTTTTCTAAATAAAGGACGCATATTAAATTAATTTTTAGTTAATTAGTTTAATTACAATAATTAGTTTGATCAATCAGTTAAATTTAAGTTTAATCAATTAGTTTAATGAATTGGTTAAAATTAAATTTAAAAGATTCAACTTTTTCTTTCGAATAATTTGATTGATTAAAATTAAATTAAAATAATTTAATCACATGAGAGCGAAAGATAGAACTGATACATTCACCGAGCGATTGTCTTTGCGTTTATTATTTAATTTGATAATTACAATGAAAATATGCTTAGACATTACAATTTTCTCTCATTTATATTACAAGATATGGCTACATATCGCAGAATTCGTTTTCTTAATTCGTTTTGTTTTAACCATATTATCTAATTATACTCTAAATGTTTTGCGATATCGAGAAGGATTCGCATTAGAATCGAAACGTCTATTAATGTATTGTATTGAAAAAAAAAATTCATTGTACGCGTACATCCTGTGCTCTCATAAGCATTATCATTCTTTCATTTAAAATAATTTACTTACAGAATTGGATATATAAATTCACACTGCGAAATAGTATTAAGCACCAATATTTATCAACATTTTTCTACTTTTGTTGTGTTATTTACAATATTGTCACATTATTATTATATTACTTAATAACTTAATTTAATTCTTTCATGTTATTTTAATTCTCTAACGTCATTTTATTGTTATTTAATAAACTTAATTTAATTCTGTTTAGATTTCATTTTCTGCTTTTTCCATAAAGAGTATATAGTCAACGTCTATACATATATAAGCGGATACCAGTTTATAATTGGCAATACATATCCTAAAATTTCAGTTAATCCAGATACAGATCTAATCTCCTCCTAGTATGCTTACTAATTGAGTAATTTAACATCAACAAAGCTTATGTATTTGTCTATTTAACTATCTATTATACGTTATAATTATTCAAGCAATTAAAATTAGATTCTCTATGAAATGATACGAATTTCAAATTAGATTCGTTGAATAAATGTTAAAAAATTAGTGACGTGGGCTATGTTTGATTAGAGCTATTCGCGAAATTTCTAGCGACGCGAGGACTAGCGCATGTAATAATTAATTACGTTAGCTGCAATCAGTTCGTTAATCAACGCTCTCTACTGTCATTCCCGTCCGACCGCGCCTCCTGACGGCGGGAACTGTTGAATGATCTCTCGATTGCCAATTCGTTTAATCACATCGCCGGCCTCTCACTCGCGCACGTGCATTAAACCTCAATGACTAGGTTCGATTAATTATGATCAGACTGACGTTGACGTGTGACGTATAGATGAATAATCCAGATATGGCCATTTCGCATAAATTGTAAATCGAAAAAATTCTCAGTTCTGTTCAAGAAATTGCAGTGTCTCATGTTATACCCTGAGAAAAGTAGTTTGGTTGGATTGAACAGTAATTCTGATGGAAAATGGACGAATCAGAATTTTCTGGTTATGTCTATTAAAATTCTAGTTGAGATAATTAGAATTCTGATTAATATAATTATTCTGGTAAAAATAAGAATTCTTATTAGACTAGTAGATTTTACTAGAAATATTATATCAATCAGAATTCCAGTTATCTCAATTAGAATTCTAATAAATTTAACCAAAAATTTCTGATTCATCCATTTTCAATTACAAATGTTTTTCAGTGTATGTAATAAATTCTTTCGGACAAGTTACATACTGCTTATTTTTTATTTTGAAATTTTTTCAACAAACTATTTGTAGATATTAGTTTTTAGATTATAATAATCGATCAAAAATGAAAAATATTTTTTGCATACGAAAAATCGAAAATATGTAACTGAATAATAAAATTATATTTCCTTTACTTAATTTTACATAAAATTTAATTTTCGATAATATTAAACAATTCTTTCATACAAATTCAAAATTATGTATTGATATACAATTTCTATTTTAAATATTTTTCTATTTAAATATTTTTCTATTTAAATATTTTTTTCACATTAAACTATACAGACTTCTTCAATTAAAACATCAGTAATTTTTAGACAATAAATAATTCAAAAAGAAAACATTCTTCGGATATCAAATATATGAAAATTAAATAATAAGATAAAAAGTAAGACACTGAATAATAATACAAACGTGTATTTCCGTTACTTAATTTCATGTGAGTTTCATTTTTTCGGAGTTTTAATTAATGATATTATAAATGTTAATGAACTAAAATAAATTTACGTAAATCTCAAATAGAATTCAATTTACGTAAAATTCAATCTCAGAATTCAAGAAATTAATTATTGAAATGAAGATTGACAATTCTGGAACACTTCGTGTCCTAAAATAGTTCTTTTACATGAGATGTATCGGAGCAAGAAGACATTTTGGACAAAGTTGTGCATTATAGAGTGAGGAAAGTTATATATGGATAGTTTAGAATAATAATATTACGGTAGACGACGAAAGTATGCGAGATTTCAGCGAGGCGATGACGCGTTACACCAAGACAAGGCAGTGTAATTTTATTGAACCCGGTTTAATTACGCGCCGGATGCAGCTCAAAGTTTCGCGTTAACTTGTCATAAAGAGCTGATATACGACACCAGATGTAATTAATAATTAGGTAGCAGCTTGTGGGGAGAGCGGCTTCCAGTTGAATTCCATTTTTAAACTGCATTTCACAGTACATGGAATATATATCTCTCGTTGCATTCGTGGCTCGTTCATTTTGCAATTTGTTTCATAAAAACAGTAATTCCTCTTTATGGAAAGGCAATGTCAAGCGTCTTTGAGATATCTAGAAATTTCGTACATATTTGCATAATTCCCGTCTCGGATTCAAACAATTTTAATCTCTTTAAGATTTCTATGACATACGGAGTATCCCTAATTGTTATTATTTTATTATAGAATCGATTTGCC
>NW_017259317.1:137108-147673 GCF_001594045.1 Atta colombica | reverse complement strand
ATAATATTTTATTAATATAAATAACAAGATTTATTTTATCAATAGTAGTAAAATAAATTTACAATTAAAAAAAAAAATTATTTCCTGGATATCCCATATATGTGCACTTTTCAAGTTCCACTTTCTCGTCAAATAGGGTAGCCGGTATAGTATAGCACGACTATTAGTTGAGCCAAGCGGCAAGTTGGGACATGCATATCTCATTGTCAGTAACTGAAACATGGACATGTCTATATTTGCGCAAGACAGCGCAGAGAAGACTATTGCTGAATAATCTGTGTCAAAGTGTCAACGGTCGTATACATGCTCTTGTATGTTTTCATGCATAAAAAATAAAATTAACAATAACTAAGAGAGAGAGAGAGAGAGAGAGAGAGAGAGAGAGAGAGAGAGAGAAGAGAGGTTGAATAGAACTCCTTAATATTTAACAAATTAAAAAAGAATGAACGAGGAAATATCGCGATATTTAATGCGCAATAATGATTACACTTTGTGATATTTTAACAATCGGTACGCGTTTTGACTAAAATAAATTAAAAATAAAATTATTACGTGAATGTTCTTTTTTAGCCTATGTGGTACAATTAAAGCGATCTTATTAAAATCAGATGTTTTACATGAGTTATTCATGTACTTTTTATATTGTTTAAAATTCAAGTTGTCAATTCAATTATTTTATTTATAGTTTTTAGTTATAAAGTCAATTTTTAATCGACAATGATATGAAGCTAATTGGGTCAAGTGTCCCAAACTAATGTCACTTATAAGCTAAGGTGCTTAAATATAAATCTGTCTTTATGATTTTTATTGCTTTGTTTATTAATGTAAATATAAAATATAATTTCGAAAATCAAATTTTTTAAGCAATCTTCTAAACCAATTCTCATTATTCTATCATAAGTGTAAGATTTATAATAGTTTAAATAAAAGTTGAACAATTAGTCGTTTTATTTTTGTAAATACCATAAATGTTTTTGTAAATACCGTATTTACTTTTCGTGAAAATAACGTTAGTTCTAAAGTATGGACAATAATTCACTAAAATAATACAGTACAAGATTGTTTTTTACATTCGTTTCAGAATCTGTACAAACATATATTGTAAAATATTTTTTAAATAACAATATCACGATAAAAGTTTCAAATAATATAGAATTGATTAAAATTTCACGAAAAACACGTTTAAATATTCTTTAATTTTGTGTTAACAAAAGCCAGGTATATATAAATAAATATTTTTATATTAGAGAATTGTAAAAAATATTTCGAATAAATAAATTAAAAATTCCAAATTAAGAAGAATATCAACTAAGAATTAATGAAAACATAAGAAACAGTTATATGTAATGTAATGTAAAATTAATTTTTCTGAGAAAATTTTAAGTGAACAATTAACGGAATTTTAATTGAAAATTTCGTCATCACTGCATAAAATTTAGAAAAGAGCGAAAAAGAGTGGAAAGCAATTAAATTTTTGCCGAGGCAAAGTCGGTCATGAATTTACTAAAGAATTATACGTAGTAGTGTCCAGAGAACGTACGCGACTTTTGACAAAGTCTATTACATCTATAGAGAATATTCTTCTCTTGCTTTGTGCAAATGTTAATTTTCAAGAAGCGTAATATCTTAACGCTAGCTTAACACGATTGTATTTCTCTTGCTGTTAATACATGCATTCTCGAATTCAATAAGCATAACAAGAATAATGACGCAAAAAAATGTGCGTTGTTTAAGATACCATAAAATTAAATACATAAACATATCGCACTTTCCAAAACTCACTTTAAATATCTTTCATTCATATCTCTAATTATTTATTAAATTGGACTTAATGACTGGTATGATACTTTTGTCTCGGACAATTACTTTTCAGACTTTACTTCTTCTCGCCATTAAACGAAGAATCGGTATTGATTTTACAAAAATTTCTAAACATTCGATTTTACACGAATATTTCTCGTATGGCTTCTTTTTCAGATATGTTTGACATAGATATGTTTGACATATTTGAAAAAGATGCAGTCTTCCATCTTTAATTTATATTTATATTAGCGTTTCCAATTGTAATTTTTCGCTTAATTTAGTTTCCATGTATTAGTGTTCTAATTGTGACTTTTTGCTTAATTTAATTTCCATGTAGCTATTTCTTTGTAATTTATGTAATTTTCCATTATTTAATGTTTGTAGCTAAAGAGGATTAAATGAAAGTTCCATTCGAAACGTTCCATAAATGAATGTTCCATTTCAAAACGTTCCATAATTTTATTACTTACATTAAATAAAATCTATTAATTATAGTCGTTAATATATGACCTTTCTATTATTATTTTAATTGATTCGTATCAAACACGAACTATTCCTAATATTAATAGTTTTAAATGATCTATTTTTTATTCATACAAGAATTCAAGATAAAATTCTATTTATAGTTTTACGCGTACCATTCAATACGAGACATTTGAAAAAAATTAAAAAATACGCATATATGTAAAACATATTAAAATGCACAGTAACAATCAGAAAGTTAGTGTAAATAAATAGCTATTATTTTGTAACAACTGAACAGAATTTCTACAATATGATATTTAATTAATTTCATTTTGTTTACTTACAAAATAACAGCTATTTACCAGCAACTTAGTTTACCAGCTTCTCGGTATTCTCTACAACTGTATAATCAACACGACGTTGATTGAAAAATGAAATTATAAATAGGATTCCTCTCTTTGATCGGTTGCGATTATATAGATTGTCTAAGATAGACTTAATGGAGTATTTCTCGCATTTTCTATCCTAATCCTTATCTTTTGATTTCTTATCGGGAAATCCCACATATACAAAATGAGTTGGAATTATAACTGAGCTTAGACATCACGTTCGGTATGGCAAGATGTAAATCTCGGCAAACCGACGCTTCTAAAATCGCGCGCGACGAGAAAGAGAGAGGGAATTGAACGCGCAGCGCTAGCAGGATCGCATTCAACTCTTAAAAGCGCATCCCTAGGATCAATATGCCAAGGGAGTGGATCTTGAAGCACGGTTATCTTTGAAGGCCGCAGCAATCCCAGTATCTCTTATTAGCTCAAAGGCCTACAGTAAGGATTGATTCTGATCTATCCTCTTTTCTCATCCCGTAAAAGTGGAGAAATCTAAATGTTGGTCTCTTTCGACGATCTCGACGAATATCCCTCGAGCACACGGCTCGCGTCTCATTGGTCGGACTATAACCCCCATGGCGGTAGCTCTCTCATTCTCTCTCTCTCTCTCTCATTCTCTCTCTCTCTCTCTCTCTCTCTCTCTCTTTCTCTCGTATTTTCGAGCAGCCCAGACGAAGCGTCTTTCCATCGATCGAGGGAGAGAGCGTCGCCAGACGAGGAACCGTATAATAACGTTACCTTGCGCGAACGCGGCGCAAGACTCGCGCAACGCCCGAGTAGATACGTCACGGCATTCACGATGACGTACTTACGAGCCTAAGTCGATTCGCGATCGAATTTAATGACGGTTGAGATCTGATAAATATTTCAAAGCTCGCGACGATAATTTCGTCATTGGACGGGGTCGTTATAAATGCATGAACTAACAATGCCATTAAGAAATGTTAGATTTAGATTTCTGTATTAGTTTCTCATGAAAATTATACTTTTGTGGTTTCGTGTTACAATCATACTTTCTTCATCGTTAAATCTGTAGTGTTAAATTTAATTTAAGTCGCCACTGCTCGTATATAATGTCAAATTTACCAATATTTTAGTATAAAATAACGATATATTGAGTAGAAACAGTGGTAACTTAAATCTAACACTATAGATTTAACAATGTTGGCGATATTAAAAAGCAAAACGTAATTCATTTACAAAATACGCTGCCTACTAATTAAACCATATAATTTGAAATTCGTAATTCTCTAAAACTTTCCAGCGGGCATATTACAACGGAAAGAACAGGAACAATTAAAGCATGTTATAATAATAATGAATTTAAAAAAGTTAAAAAAGTTCTTAATTACCAAAGAATAAAGAAGACTGAACAATGCAGTAATAATGTTTTAAAAAAAGCCTGCGCAAAGTGAACATTAGTCTACACGTCTAATAATAATAAATAGTATGCTTATATAATAAATCTTGTGAACAGTTGACCCAAATAATACACTATGATTCTATAATAACGTAATTAAAGATAAAAATCTTAATTATATCATTACATATTAAAATGTATAAATAAAGAAAATAAAATGATTTAAGTAAAACAGAATTACGGAGATGCTATAAAATAACGAGGCCTGCACATTTCCCGAGCAACACTTCATGCGCTGAAACCGTATTTGGAGTCAATATTAGAAGTTACGTCGTATGTTACACAACGCGAGCCAAGGAAAGGTCGACCGGCGGTATCGCTATCTTCGATATTCCCGCATACATTGACGGCATGCCCGTCTAAGCTAATTTTCGTGGCGTAACGAAGCTTTAATCCGATATTCACGGCTGAGCAAATGTTACAAAGCGCGAGAGATGTAACTGATACAATCTCGAGTATCTCGTGAACTTGCAAAGTTAAGTTCTTCCTGGGTCAGAGAAACGTCGTAATATTATGAATCATCACTTTGTCTTTCGAACTCATATCACCGCTATCATTGAAATGATTGCGAGATCATCTGATCGTGATGGTGTCAATATACGTTCCGCCAATATACAAACCGATTTGATCTATCTAAAGAAATTTTTAGATTTGATATCCACAAGGTGCGAGATAATTGAAGAATCGAGAAGACAAAATTATATATTAGGTGTAGTAAAAAGAAATCCATTATTTTTCCATTCAATTTCATGCAAAAATAATGGATTTCTTTTTACTACACCTAATAGATATACTGAAACAAGTCTATAAATTGTTCCATTATCGATTATTACACATCATTTTAACGAGATACTACGAGATATAAAATTATAAAAGCATCGTTCTAAAAATACCTTTTGCCTTTGCACGTGTTTCATAAGAAAATATAGATCGTGGGATAAAAAAATTACGAAAACTAAATAAAAAAGTACTTTTTTTTAGTAAAAAAAAATATACTACAGAAATATACGGAATATATTAAAATATAGAAAAAAAAATTCATACAGCTATAAAAAAAAATACATCGATAAAATAATAACATCATGTGAATAATGAAGTTGAATAAAGAAACTACTTCAAATTTTCATATTTTAAAGACGATATTTAGTTTCCTCTTTATTTTCCGTCACTCTTAACGCAATGCTATAAAACACATAGAACTATAAAAAAAAATATTGCTCAGCATCTTTCATGTTCGTATCCGATAAAACCAGTTACAAAAATATTTATAGAGTGCGGTATGAGAAAACCAAAAAAAGTTATATGTCAAGATTCACATCATAGTTCAATTGTTAATAAAATATAAAATATTATTTCAAATTTCAATATGTAAAAAAAATATAATATATCGCATAGGAGTATTAAAATACAGAATTTATGTAATTAAAGAAAAAAAATATCGATGTAATAGTGATAGCATATGAATAATAAAGTTAAAAAAAATTTTCATAATATATATGTATCTATTTCAAAGATGTATCTACTCCAAAGACAATATTTGACTCCTCTATATTTAATTCCTTTACTATTTTCCTTTACTCTTTTTAACTGTCATTACACCGATATGCAAAGTTTGCAAAAGATTGACCAATGTACTGTAAGTCGATTTACAGTTCGCATATCGCAAATTAATTTTTAAATTTTTACAAAAAAGTCGACTCGATGATGAATATTAATCCTTGATTAGATCATCCTTAAATTGTCACAGCTGCAAATTGGTAATGGCTTCCCATCTTACTTGGCAAACGTAAACGGCCATGGAGCGGCTAATCCGGATTATAAGCGCAATAATTAACGCATTCGATAATACCTCCAGCTTCATTTCGTAATCTCACGAAATTCCCAGTCGGAGGTTGGCTCCGACGATCAATTAGTTGGTTTGCGTAAAACTTCGGTTTCAAGCGAAGGGAATTAACACGATATATGGCGCTGTCCTACATATGGTTTCTTCTAATACGATCAAACTGAATAAATTAAATAGCTATATTCGCCCAAATGGGTGTGAAATGTGCGCGCGTATGGACGCGTCAACACAGAAATATAACATATCGAATTACATTTCGTAAAATCTTATAATTTGTGAAATTAATTTGTGAAATATAATAAACTTAATAGGCGCGCACGAGTAAAGTACTACATTGATATTCCATTAAATTTAATAAATAATGCCCATAATGACAATATACAACAAATATAATCTGAATATTCGTTTTAAAAGCTATCATTTCGAAAATTGACAATAACCTATTGAGAGAGAAGTGTTATTCTATTAAAACGGCACCTTGTTATAAAGATAATGACATTGTATACCGTTATATTTCTAGATAATCGTGAGAGCAGGAACACCATGCAGGAGAATCATGTGAGGCATTTGCTGTAAGCTTTATTAGCAGAAAGGCGGCTACTGTAAATACGGGAATCAATAATTTTGGCAAAACGAATAAACAAGATCCACTAGCAAAATATATAACAAAAATAACGTAATAATCACGGTATTTTTAACAGCAAATTGATGAGAAAAAATCGCGTAAATTTATTATATCGTTATTAAATAAAATTTTATATCGAACTACTATTATTATTTATAACTTTATTACATTTTTATAGTGTCCAGAAAATATCGTTGTTAATATATTAATATCCTCAAGAGCTTGTTGGCAATCGCATTCAGATTTCGTAGAAATACAAGATACGATTATCACGCTACAGAGCTGCTGATGATAATGCCGTGACCGGACGCGCATTATCGTCAACATTATTTCGATTAGCATGCACTGCAAATCAGGATAATACCATAACGAAGCTCTGCACGTTTTATCAAAGAATGATCGCGAAAGTGGTACGCGCACGTCTAAAGCAGAATAATATTTTTACAAGCACGCGCGCGGTCAGAAGAAGTCCTGTCCAAATATTTAGACTCGCTTCGGTCAGATAATTCGGAAGAGTCTTTTGTTGAACGAGACGATGGTAAACTCGGGAGGATTTTTCTACTTCGTGCAATGTGCCCCTTTCTCTTAGAACAAAGGATATTTTGTTTGGCGCACCGGAGCTCTAACTTTTACCGCCAACAAAACTTCCAAAATTGGGGATGACGCCGGAAGTAAATGTGCATTCTTCGCGATGAATGATGTTTTTATGCAGGCCGCACGTAATGCATAAGCATTGTAGAAACATTATGGAGCAGCATAATGCAAATATATCGCGGTACGCGTAATGTAATCGCGATTAATTGAGAGAGATCTAACGAGGAAGTTAATTCGAGAGTGAGTTAATTCGCGATTTTCATTAGCCGCCGGCTATTGAAGCGGAGCAGATTTACGGGCTCTCCTTTCGGCATCCTTTATTTTTCTTCCATTAGGCGCTATCCTCCACTGAATGTTTTCGTTGCTATTTGAGGTGGCGGATATTTCTGATTATCGTTGGCGAATATTTTTTCATAAAATCATATGTGGCTTGCATTTATTTCAGACATATCTTTATAGATGCAATCACGTATAACTTTATGAATATATATACATGATGTCCTGAAATTTGCGAATTAAAATACCATATAGCAAAAAAGTTTTCGAATAATTCAGTAAAATAGTAGTTACATGTAAGATTTTAGCAAACTATTAACTGAATATAAAAATGTCTATTCATAGTAAATATATTTATTTACTAGATAATATACATTAATACAATGTATATATTTGCTACAACACATTATAGTAAAAACATATTGTAAATCGTCACAATAAAAATATGTAATACAAATATGTAATACAAATAATATAATATAAATAAATAACGCTCGAAGTTTATATAGTAATAAAAAACCATTCAAATATCAATGATTAAATAAATAAACAATACAAGATGTTTTATTGAAGTCTTAAAATTAATTTAACATATCATTAATATGAATATAACAATAAACGTTTCGACTCACAGAGTCTTCCTCAATATAATTAAATAAACCTATCTATTTCGCTTAACAATATTGCAAATTGAGAATAATTTTTCCAGTTGATGGTGAACTAAGTCAATTCTTAAATTATGGACATCGATTTAAGAATTGACTTGGTTCATCATCAACTGACATGGAAAATTCTCGATTTGTATTGTTAAGCGAAATAGACAGAAGTCTATTCATATTGATATGTTAAATTAATTTTAAGATTTTAATAAAAATATATATATTTTAGTAAATACGATAATTGTTCAGTTTCGCCATCATAAAAAATTGATGAAATTACTTATTCGAAGCGTTTTTGTCTGAAATGAACAAATCTGGCAGAAAAAAAAGTATTGCTTTATCCCGCAAACCGAGATATTAATAGAAGTTTGCCACTATTGAGGTTACGAAACACATCGATATAATGGAACTTTCTCTCTCTCTCTCTCTCTCTCTCCACCCTTTATAATAGTAACTTCTAATTGGGGAAAAAAAAACATTGAGGAATTAAATTAAACCGCACTATGATTTAAAAAAATATGAATAAATGTTTATTACTGTCAATAATGTATACACGGAGAAAAATATGTGACTGAGTTAACTGAAATCTTAATAGAAAATAAACGATCCAGAATTCTGGTTAAATCTATTAGATTTACTAGATAATTCTAATTGAGATAACCAACATTCAGAATTTCTTTGGTTAAAGCTATTAGAATTCTAGTAGATTTTTAACCAAAAATATAGTAGACTTAATCAGAATTCTGGATCATTCATTTTCCACCAGTTAATTTAATTAAAAAAATATTTTTCTTTGTGTTATATATTGTAACTTTATTTGTGTTACATGACACGTCCTACCTTATATAGGAGTCTGTCTAATCCTTTCGGTTTTCATTCTTTTTACACTGAAAGAAAAGATTGGTAACTGCAGCAAATTAGACGGTAAAATACAGCACAGCATTTTTAATTGGCAACAGCCAATTTTTAGTTGCAGTAGCCAATTTTTGATTGCATTAGCCTACCTGCAATGTTAGTATAGAATTTCGATAGGCTAATGCAATCAAAAATTGGCTGCTGCAAACAATTTAAAATACTATTCCATATTCAGCCAATCTTTTCTTTCAATGTAGTATATTATAGACTCATCTATTTAGTAAGGTAAAGATTTAATAAAATACATGTACATGTGACTACAGAACACGCTCGTAATCCCAGCATGCACATTTGCTAGTAAAAGTGTTCATTTAAATTGATATATTTTTGTTTATGTGTACTTTTGTTAAATCAAATATACAAATGTATTACTAGTAAAAAGTTTAAATTTCATTGCTTGTAAATACATTTATTTATCGAATTAATATATGTATACATTGACTATAGTAAGTGAAGAATATAGTAAGTGTGTACATTTGCTAGTAAAAGTGTTCATTAAATTGATACATTTTTACTTGTGCATACTTTTACTAAATCAAGTATGAAAATATATGCTTTTACCAGTAAAGGTTTAAATTTCATTGCTTGTGAATACATTTACTTATTAAATTAGTATAAATATAGGACATTGATTTAGCAAGTGTACATTTACTAAATTAACACTTTGACCATGACATACATATTCATATATATTCAGAGAAAGAGAGAGGGAGATAAAAAAAAGAGAGAAAATAACATTCTGAAAATATCCTACGTCATTAATATCAGAAACGAACGAATCTCCGGGGAATCGGAAGGCGAAATTCATTGGAGGGCCCGTGGTAAAAGTTGCACGACTCGATCGGATACGCGGATGAAATTAGATTTGAAACTGTATTACTCGTCGATGGGCGAATTCCGGTGAAGTTTCCATCTCTCAATAATAGCGCAGCGCGCGGACAACTGCGAGTAAAAAATTCTGGAAAATCGCATGGCTCCTCCTGACAAATAAAACAGACAAAGGGAGCAATTTGCGAAAGGTCACGTATAAATAACTCTTTTCAAAGCCACCATTAGTTGAGGGTAATTCACAGAGAGGGGGAAGCAAGAATTTATTCGGAAGGGGGGAGGGGAGGGGGGAGGGGACGTAGAGGAAACGCTCAGCGCGCCATGGACCATGTTTATTTGCAAACGAGAGTTTAAAATTGTGTTTCCCGTGGCCGGAGTAAATGGCCGAGGTTAACGGCTATCCGAAATTTAATTCACGAGATCGCCGTATCCCCGGGCGGATATACCCGGGCGTTCGATTTCGTATATCGTCGCGCATTTGCATCAGCGTGTAGCGCGATAATTGAGCAGGGACGTGCGGGGCACGCGGGTTCAAATAAATTAGAGCGGCTTCCACGCACTTGCCGATTCACTCTGTGCACGACTATAACGCAGACCGCCATTAAAATAATGTGCCAATCAATCGAATCGCATTCGATCTAATCGATTTGTCACGGCTTTTGGAAAATTCTCGCGCCCCACGTTTCGCGCGATTCTGCCTCCACATAACGTTGATACCCGACAACATGGAAATCGTTTTAGAAAACGT
>NW_017259317.1:133084-137008 GCF_001594045.1 Atta colombica | reverse complement strand
TATATATATATATATATACTATCTATATAAATCTCATGTGAGATGAAAGGAACCTTTCTGAAAGGAACTATGGAATTCAATTTAACGCAAAAATCGCATGGCTCCTTAAAATTTTATCGAAACAAGATAATTTTGAAACAGCAATTGTTTAAAACTATCCAAATTGAATATTTTGTCATCAAACATCATAAAAAATTGATGATTGCCGTTCATCAAAGAGCAATAACTCTAAACTCCTTATCGATGTTGTGATTTTAAATGAATTCTTGAAATATTATATATTTATGACTTTCTGATAGTTTAGAAATATTAAGAAAATTATAGAAAATGATGACTCTTTTATACTACATTTTTATTACTCAAACAAACTAAAGCTCAACTAATGGCTTGTGTAAAATTATGTATACTTAGTTAAAAATTTATTTAAAAGAACACTCGATTTTCTTTTTTGGTATATACAAGAGTATATACTAGAATTTTCCTCGTTGTGTGTCCTATACACAGAGCTTAAACTTATGTTTAAGATACATCCTGTATTTATTGTTGAACGGGATAGAAACGGTAATGCACGGGTAACAGGATGAAGGATACAACACGAGCTGCAGGCGATGGAAGTTACAATATTGAACGTTGCTTTTTAGCGCAAGCGGCCGCGTTTATAAATTCCCCCAGGGAGATCATAAGATCTCCGAGAATAAAGAAGGTGAATAATACTAAATGTGACATGCATAAGTGTTTCTCATCGAGCGAAAGAAAAGTGTTCTGTACTAAAAACAACTTGTTAAGTAATTGTACGTTTTAACATCACTAAAAAAACGAGTCTCGTGTATCGGAAAGTTCTCTTTAAATGTATGTATACCAGCGATGTGGAAAGTTGCACTTTTATGTGCCGATATCAATAAAAATGTGCCGACCAAAAAATTTTGAATAAAACGAATCAATTTTGAAGCAACAATATTGCAGCAATAGTATGCAGTTTTGTGTTAGCTTCTATAAAATGCAGGAACAAAGCAAGGAAATGAAACAAGAGAAAATCGAAATCAAATTTAGGTTTATTATTTTTTATTTGTAAACGGAAAAAGTATGCAACACAAAAAAAATTCGGTTCCTGACATCCCCGCGACATTAGTGCAAATTTTTTGGTAAAAAAATATAAAAAGAGAAAAGAAATAAATTGTTCAAAAAATTTTAGCATGGTTTTATAATTGAGAGAACTCAAATGTCAAACTATGTTTAAAAAAAATGTAGAGAAATAGACAAAACAAAGGGTTTTTCAGGAAGAGATTTTTCGAAAAGGAGGGTAAATAAAATTATTTTGGCCTAAATTAATTTTTCTTATGCATATATATTTTCTCATATTTTTTTATATTCTGAATCATTTGCAAACGTTTATTTCAAACTGATCTGATGGAAACATGTTGAAAATCGCATTAAAAGTAGCATAATTTTGAAATCTCATCTTTGATTGCAATTTTCGATATTTTTCCATCAGTTTAACTTGAAATTAATATTTGCAAATGATTCAGCACATCAAAAAATATGAAAAAAAAACTTGAAAAAAGTTCTATTGCTTAAATTAAAATTGGTTATTTTACTAAATATCCTGAATAATGTATAAATATAATAGGTCAATTTTGATCAAAGAAATAGAATGTTTCTAAAGCATTTTTTTTTTATTTTCTTTAATATTCTGAATTACTTGTTAATTTCAAGCTAAATTGATCGGAAAATATTACAAATTGCACTCAAATATCAGATTTTGATGAAATTGTGCTACTTTTAATGTGATTTTTAACATTCCACCAGATCATATTCGAAATAAAAGTTTGCAAATGATTCAGCACATCAAAAAATGTAAGAAAATGTGCACAAGAGAGAAATTCCATGGTTTAAACCAAAATCCGATAATTTTACCTCCTTTATTTTTTTTGGAAATTATTTAAAAAACATATAATCAAACCTTAACCCCTCTTCTTTAAAAGTATATTAGGTGTGGGAAAAAGTTCGTGGCGTTTTTCCCGTTAAATAGCATTAAAAAAACGCCACGAACTTTTTCCCACATCTAATATGTATATTTTTATTTAGTTATGATATTTTCTACATTTTTTGTTTTAATTTGTTTGAACGCAATGGTAACAGAATTGTTTTTACAAACATTGCAATGTACGTAACTTTTTACTTTTAAATTAAAAAAGTTTGATTGCATCGTAAAACTCTCCAAAATCTCGAAAAGAATTCCTATGAAAAATTTCTGTTTTTAATCTACTTATATATGTACATACTTCTTTAATTCTACACTTTTAGAAAAAATTTAGAATTTATTATTTAATCTTTTTTTTAAGAGAGCTGTGAGCGCAAAGCAAAAGTTAAATTATCTTTGTGATACAGAGCGTGATGGTTTTTTACGCTTTTAGATGCAAAGTATCTTCAACTTGATTGTAATTTTTTTCTTAAGTTAACATGAAGTGGAATTCGAGTGCTATGACAAATGACTAATTGAATCTGTAATTGCCAATTTTTGGAATTCTTTTCTATCAGTAAGAACAGTCTCATCGAACGAATTCTTGCTTAATACATCCGATGCGACCTTGTAATTTTGCACGTCGAAAGTAGTAGTTTCTTGAAACCGAATCGATATAATCGTCGACGAGTGAGAGAGTATATTGCGAAGGCGCGACTTAGGGAAACGCAGCTCTACGTGATTTATACAGAAAGAGGACTCCGCCTCGTTTTACTACCGTAAACGTGATATGTAGACTCTTTGTTCTTAACGCGAACAAAAATACAGAGAGTACATCTGTATCCTCTTCTGTCTGCTCTGTGCTATGGAGGTGAAATCATTCCGCTCTCTCCAAAATTCTTTAGTAAATAAATGTATACGAATCCAGAAGTCAGACGTAAATTTTAGTCAACCCATAAATTTTAGCTAGCTAAATTTAATTAACACTCTCTAATTCCAACATATTCTAACGATTTACTAGAGATAAAACAATTTTGCAAAATAATGCTGCTTACTGTGACAGCGTAGGAAATATGTATGTATAAAAAAACTTAAAAGAGCTGCAGTAATACTACGAGAGACCTAGTTTACAAATCTGTAAAGAGTTAAAAGTAATGAACAAACCACGAAGCTATAAAGTACAAACTCATGTTTCTTCTGAAATAGCGCGTTTGCCGTAATCCATTTTTATGGGGTTCTACGGCGAAGCAAATATCCGTATTGCCTGGTTGAAAATTGCAATCTTGCGCATAAATCACGGCTTACATTACAAATAATCTGCCTATATAATAGATATGCAATCTTACGGAAAGTAGAATTGTTTCTTACATCAATTATTGAAAAAAATATAACTTCAACATTCGTTATTATTTGATTATTTCTGGTAATTTAATTTCTATGTCAAATTTTCCTACAAAATATACTGAACGTTGAAAATACATTGAACAAATTTTAAACGATATCTGATTACTCATAAAATAATCATAGACAAATGTATACACGTATCATATTTACACAGTTGTTTAAATATTGTAACGTGAAATTACAATTTATTTCTTATTTTTAATAGAGCAATTAAGCAATTTATAATCGATTATTATTTTCTAAATTAAAGACTCGAGAAAGTAGCTTTACATTAGCATTTGAAATGTTAGATTAAAATATCGTTATGATTCAACGTTCAACTCGGTTCAATTAATATCTAAAAAAGTAAAATTTTTACTCCTGCGTATATAAATTTTAAAATTTAAAATTAATAAAAGTTCATTTATATGATTAAATAATAAATTAATTAATACTATATAGAACAGGTAAAAATTAAGAATAGTGTCATGCAATGGAGAATATAATAATCATATACAGAGTGAGAAGCTGACGAATCGAAATAGTTATTATTTTAATGAGTTTATTATTTTAATGAGTAG
>NW_017259317.1:127697-132984 GCF_001594045.1 Atta colombica | reverse complement strand
TATATATATATACATTCTTTCTGCGCTAATAAAAATGACGGAGTTTTTTTGCAGATTACTCTAATGCATTATACGACACATTATGCGTTGTACGTTATATATACGCAAGAAAATATATGTATAACGTGACAAGAGGAGAAACGCATTTCCATCTGAAAACTCAATTTTGATGTAAGGACACCGCGCAATATTTTCCCCGTCCGCAGCGGAAATGCAGCATAAGAAGCAAATATGACTTACCTTGCCACGTTTCGTGTACTTAAGATATTGGTAGTGATGATTATCGTAATTGAAGTCGCGAGGCGTGAGGGTGATGTCGTGGTTACGTCCCATCTTGCCCATAAGCATCTTCTTCCTTTGCATCTGCGTCTTCTTCGAGTACATTCGCAGATCAGCAACTGCAAAATTCACCTCTGATTAATGTACTCTTCTCGCGGCACACGCTGATTGCAAGTCGCGGCGAAATTACATTTTGTCCCGGCGGCGCAACGCGTCGAAAATACTTGGTTCGTTAGCCCGAATCAACTCGAGCGTGACTGCCGACAAATTGCACGTCAGAAATCGAAAGGCCAACTGCGCTTTTTAACGGCAGGGCACTTTTCGCCCATCCACGACGGCGGGAGTGATTTTTCCGCGCGATGTGCGCGCAGAAGTCCCTGAGTTTGTCGTCGAATACGGCACGAACGAGACGTGAGAGAAGAGACGCTGACTTCGAGTGGAGAACGTCGTAATTCTTTCGTCGGAAAAACAGAAAAATTTTTATGCGCAGAGCCCGAGTGTTTAAGGTAGGATCTGATTTAAAAGCGGGACGTATTATATATATAGCAACAAAAAATAGAAAAATATAACTAAAATTAACAAAGAAGAAAATACATATACAAAAAGTGTCATTTTTCCCGAAGCATTGCCGTACTCCGTTTTCACACTCAGTATCATTTTCAAGTCTTTATTTCTTGTCTTTGCAAAATAGATTACTTGTCGAAATTGTGCATCATATTCGTCAAATATTTTATATTATATGTCAACCGAGAACTTTGTGATTGATCTCTGTATAAACATTTTATCTCGCGCAGCGGCACGTCATTTTTCATCAAGCTTACTGAATCTCCAGTGGATTATTCGACCGCAAACATGATAGTCCTAACGTCACCACACCTGATAATCGATATTCTGCATGTATGTTGTAAATCGCTCGATCGTGAACGCGATAACATTTTTATTGCTTCATTTTAATGTTTAAAACATGAAAGCAATATACGTTACGAAACGGCTGATAAAAATGCAACCGCCTTTGGAATCAATCGTATTTACGAATCAATCGTCACTCATTAACCATAGCCAAATAAACCATTCGAAATTAGCACGTGCACGATCGTTATGATTTTCCCGGTACACGAACGATACAACTTCATAAAATTCAATTACCACCTCGTACACCAACCGATAAATTTAGATGATTGGAACTTCGCTCGTTGATATTCATTAATATCAACATTAAGTAAAATTTCCAGGTTTTTTCCTCTTCGTTATACATTAGCGTTACAAGCTAAAGATTACTGTCTACATTGCTTTAAATCTTCCACGAAACAAATTTTCTACAAAATAAGTACTCCATTCCAGTTTGTTAAAATATTTACATTAAAGTATATTTAATATTTTCTAAAACACGTTAAAATATATTTAATATTTTTCAAAACGCGACTTTGAATCTTAAAAGTAGACTTTTTCACTTGTATCATTCATCAATATTCAAATATTATATAAATATTAATATATAAATATTTTAGTGATGTTTCTTCATATTTTTACATTTAAAGAATTTTCTCATGAGATAACAATTGCATCAAAATTGTCTACACCTATCAATTATAAATATATATTTATTCCTTAAATATATGTTTCTACTTTTAAAACGGTATGTCACAATTACTAAATTCAATTTTATAAATATTGAAGAACTGGTTTAAATTTTCAATAAAGAAAATACTATTTCAAACTTCATACGTATATTTTCGTTATTAATATTCTTGACTTTTCTGTAATTTAAAATATGCTAATGCTCTTGTATATGTAGGTGTACATGTAGTAGCAAGCAAAAAGTGCAATTTGAATTTTTCATTATCTAGTAAAGATTTAAATAGAGATGCTGTTTTAAAAATATATTTAGAATATATGCTAAGAAAATTTAATCGTAAATAACACAAAATAAAAGAAATTTATTATTGCAAAAACAGGGTTTCTAAAAATAAATGAATATATTTTGTTAACTCTTTGTTTATTTCTATCAGATAAAGTTTATATCTGTCAGAAATTTAAATCAATAGAAAAGCAATTACCTATAATAATACAATATTATTATTTAGTTATATGACCACAAGCTTTAATTAGTTATATCTATATTACATAATATTAATTATTGAAAAATAATCAAACTTTGAAAATATGATCTAATTTCATATTATGAAAATTATTTTAAAACATTTCAAACAATCTATAATCTATACACTACATAACGAATTATAAAAATCTATTACCATTGAATAATGGATAACAATTATGTAAACAAAATAAAGTCATGCATCTTCTTTGCTCACTATATATATATAGTATACACATCGTATATAGTATGTACACATGTTAAAAGCATATGACGAATCACCGATTCGCAAATTCAATCGATTCTGATCTTGTCTGTTCTCCAATTCCAGGACGATTCACGATTCGCTCAACGTTTGCTCCGGTACATCGCGTTGTATGCCCAACAGCGGCACTATTGTTCTAACCTCCAATTATGAATATTCATGGAAGGTCCACGTGTCGTTGAGGCGCAGAGCGCGATGCGAACGCGGCACACCATTGTGAAACTTACAATACATACGTATATTCCAACATGAATATGCTTACAAATTGATCTTGCGCGTTAAATCTCGCAGAGAGATTCGCTTTTTACAAATCATCACTGACGATTAACGATTCTCATTTCCTGATTAACGACTTAGTTAGACTCTCTGTATGTCATCGTAAAAATTGATAAAATTTCTATACGCTGTCACTTTCTAAAGACTATTAAACTGCATGCAGTTATGTTTAAATATTAATTTTATTTCGACGGAATAGAATAAAACTTTATTAGTATACATTATTTTTGGATGTAAACTATTTTTTAAATGTAACTAATTGTAAACTCGATTAAATTCCCTAATTAGATATATCTACGAGTAACAAAATAATTATTTAGATAATTGTTATTTACAAGTGATTTCCATCATTAATTTAACGCACCGACAATTTAAAAAAAAAAGGAATAAAATTTCATATGCTTGGCACAGAATTTACAATTTTTTATGTGACTGTGTTCAAAAAATCTATTATGTATTATGAATAAATGGATGTATGGAATAAATGGAGCGATAATGATTTAGTTGGAGATGGTTCAAAAGAATTCAATTTAGTTTATTTTAAGTTAGCTAGAATTTTGTAACGATACGAGCGGTAATATGCCATTTGATACTTACAATCTGTCAAGTAAGAGCGTGATCGAGTTAATTTATTAAAAAATGCATTAAATAAAATTTTTAAATACGTATATTCATTTCACTCGATCAAAACAAAAATGCAATCACTTTAGTAATACATCTAGTCACCACTGGCGTCAATAATTTCGACTGAATTGAAGGTGTATTCTAACGGTAAGGCTTTCCAAATCCGAATCTCGTGAGATAGCTGCTTTAAAGTGGAAATGCGTTTTCCACTTCCACTGCGAAACTTGTGCTTAATGTAGGCCCACGCGTTTCGATTGAATTTGCATCAGACGACTGCGGCGTCAATTCAGTGTAACTATGCCTAATTGCTCCTTCCACTCGGTACAGAACTTGCTGCGATCGTTGTCCTCCTGCAGAATCTATTCTTCATTTTCATCGATGAAATGTTTGGTAATAAAGCCTTTTTTTAAATTCTGAGAATTTTCTCGGTATTCAGGTTGTCAGTAAACAAGTAAAATGCCGGACCTCCGCTTTGAGAAGCAGCCCCAAAGACACACTTTTATTCCATGTTTAACAATTCGACAATTTTATTGATGGAAATTGACCAGGTTCGTGAAAGTACAACGTGTCTATATAAACATTCGTCAGTGAAAATGACATTACTAAAATCTCGATCAATGTTCTTATGTGCCCAAGCGAATCGTTTTGTCACATGTTTTTCAGTCAACAGAAGTTTCTTCAACGTATTGCACCATTTTACGTTATGAGCACGGAGATAAATTCGGATAGTTTCGTATGATATATCTCTTTTTGCTTTAATTTTGCTTGTCCTTGTAACGCAGTGTTAAGCGAGGATTCCGCAAAAACAGATTATTTTTTATCGTCTTTTTTATCCACTTTGCCTATCAAGCCACGTTCTGGAAAATCATCGACATTTTTTGCCACATTATATCGCTGCATCCACTTCTGTACGAATGCTTTAGACTTTCTCATATATTTAGCAGCCAACACATTTGATTGCGATATTTTCGGACCTTTCGAGTGAGTACAAAGGAACACAGCGTGTTCCTCATAGCGTGATACATATCTGACATTCATGACGCGTTTCACTTACAAAAATTTAACAACTGAATCTTTCTTAACAGTGCATTAAGAACGAAGGTTCTCTCTATTACGAAAAATTCATCAGGGCGACACCTTCTACCAGCTGTAAGAAAACCGACCACCACACTCTTACTTGACTGTAAGAGGTTTGACTCTTTAATTGTAATGAATTCAAAATTGACATACTACTTTATAATTTATTATATTTTTTAATCGTCAAAATATTGAAGATGACTTAATGAAGATTGAACCGTATTAATATCGAATTCTCTTGACTCTGAATAATGTCATAAATTTATTTATTTAATATTGTTTTGAAAGAGAACTCTGACACATAAATAGAACTAAACACATAAATAGAACTTGAAAATAAATTAAAATTTCATAATGAAGTTTCCCTTATGTTTTTTATATTATACATATTTCTCTCTCTCTCTCTCTCTCTCTCTCTCTCTCTCTCTCTCTCTCTCTCTCCATCCATTAATATTTTTAAAATTTCGTGATGAACAAATACACTTAAAGTACATTTTTATCACATTGCATTTTCCAATGAAGTTTTTTCATTTTAATCAACTTTTTTATGACTAACATCATACAAATATGGTTCAGAAAGGATCACTGAGAAACATTAAAATTCCCCGACCAAACGGACATAATCCTGTAAAACACACACGCTCGCACGTACGCTCTCTCTCTCTCTC
>NW_017259317.1:124420-127597 GCF_001594045.1 Atta colombica | reverse complement strand
CTCTCTCTCTCTCTCTCTCTCTCTCTCTCTCTCTCTCTCTCTCTCTCTCTCTCTCTCTCTGCAAGAATGTAAATCATATAAATTACAGAAACCAATAATTAATTCGTATTAAAAATATTACTTCTTTCTTAACCAATAAATAACTAATATGTAAAATTTAGACAAAGATTTCATTAGAAATACATATGTCTCGCTATAAAATAATTACAATAATAATATATATTATAAAAAATTAGAAAAACTAAAGATAATGTACTAAAAGAAAAATATTAAAAAGTGTAAGAAAAAAAGAGAAATCGTATAAATGTTTATAACCAAAGAATAATCTATGTCAATGATATGTAATTTTAAAATTATTTGAAACTCATTAGAGTTTTCTTTTGTCTTTAAGGATGTATATCATTCGTATAGTTTTTGCAAAAGGTATTAAATTGAAATTATATTTATATTTATATTTTCCACATAAAAATAAATCAAACTCGTACATATGTGTGAGTGCGCGCGCGCGCGCGCGCGCGCGTGTGTGTGTGTGTGTATGAAAGAGTTATGTGTGAATAAGATTATTTTTATAATTTATTCACTATTTGCTAATATTTTTTTATAATATTTCAACTTTAAAAATAATGAAAAAATTTCATTTTTTTAAAATTTAAGTATTCAAGACAATTTATGTAAAGTTTCATTATATTGCAAAGATTTGTTATTTTATAAATACAATTTATTTATTTATTTACAGTAAATAAAAATATATTAAAAATGTAATAAAAATAAATAAATGACATTCTTCACACAATTATTTTATATGTACATAATTTTATAATTAGTATTCATTTTTGTATAAAAAGTATAAATGTTAATATTAATTTTGTATAGAAAGCATAAGTAATAATATTTCCAATATTATACTTCTTACGACGATTATATACGGATGATACATCTTTAAGTGTGTTCCATTTGGCGCTCACAGTGCTCGCAAGTATTTTTATTCTTGCTTAATATTTGATAAATAATAAAAATAAAATAAAAGATTCCATGAGCGTTGCGAGAATTAAGTGGAACATCCTTTAAACAGTATCTGAGATTGAATCAGTATTTCGATTTAAACCCGATACGTAGACAAACGTATCTCTTACCTTTGCACGGACAAAAACCTTTACAGGCGATGTGGACGGAGGTATGATGAATGCAGTTGTGGTACTCGAGTCGGCACGGCGAGCTGTACGTGCGATTGTCGTTTCCGCAGAGGAATGTAGGCTTCACCACAGGACATTCCTGGCACCTGTAACACAGGAAAAACACCGACGGTGGCTTTAAACTAGACGCTTGGCTGTCGACACGCGTGTTTCTCGAGAGATCGGTTTGGTGCAAGTGAGAGACAAAGGACGGGACTGCTCGAGCGCGAGAGAATATCGATATTCGATGCTCTCTCTCGCCGTGCACGCCGCTTGTGAATTTTGTTAAACGACGTGTCACTGGATATCGAGAACGGCGAAAACGAGATGACGTAGGCCCCGTATTCGCGTATGTGTAGCCCTGATATGAAGCTCATAAAACTTTTCATAAAAATTTATGAATCCTCATAGGAGCTTCAGCCATTCTGGCTGAACTACCTTGACGATGTCGTTACAAATTGTCAACTCTCTGTTTGTGAACAAAGGATCGTACAAACATTGAAGAGAAAGGCAGAATTAGTTATGCCACGATTAATGAAAAGCCGAAAACATATAGTTGCGAATTATAGTTCAGTGAAATAAAGATCAAAGGCATCGCTTCGCGTAGAAAAGTATTAATCGGCAGAACGCTCTTGGAAGTGACGAGAAACTGGAAAAGTCTCTGGCTCCTTCAACACGAGACTGAATAATGAAAAGCCAAGGATGTGCTGGGAAGTCAATTACAGATATGGCCGGGTTTAATCTCCAGAATTGCTTGCCTGCTGCCGTCTAAGCGCACCATTGTATGTATTATTCTCGACGTGCTCTCGCTTCGACTGGCGCTTCACGGCCGCGTGCGCTCGCCTCGCCTCTTTTGTTCCCCCGTTAATTCCGATACTACAAGAGAATCTTCCGATTTCCTCGTAAAAATCTCACCGTCGGCGCGGCGAAAATCTACCGAATTTTTACCGAGAGAAAATGGGAAATGTTTTGAAGAATTCTAGAAATAAGGGAAGAATAATACTATAGAGGAAACATTTTGGCTGATTGTGCACTTTTAAACATTGTATAATCCACGAATATTGTATTCGCGATTATGTGTTGATTAAATCTTATATTTTCTGCACTATAAAAATTAAATCTATCCAGCAGAACAAAGAATCTCCCTTGTCTTTGGTTTACTTACATTCGCTGTTAACAAATTAATTCATCAAGATTTGTTTGTAAAACACATGTTGAATGTGGACAAAGCAATTTGCGTTAACTGTGAAGCTCTTGCGTAAAATTAGTGGAAGTTTTTTCGCACGGGGCTACTTGCTTGTAAACCGAGATGCATAATATGACGGAGCGGATAAACTGGGAAAACCGCAGGGATAACCAAGATACGAGACTATAACATAGGCAGTGTCGTCCGCTTCACCTTGTGATAAAGGAGTTAAATCGGCTTAATTACCACGTTACTTGGTTTAAACTAATTACGCGTTTGCGCACGACCACAAATTCTCGAAGGAGAACGTACCTACTGACGCTATTGTGGTCGAATCCACCTTGCCTTGCGGGGAGGACGGAAGCTCCGCGCAATCTTCGTCGAAAGGGGGAGCTTCCACATTATGAACCACGTTATAACGTGTCGATATTAATTGTTCCATAATTCAACAGCAATTTTCGACGTGCTGTCGTGGTCGCAGCAATTGTCGAGCGGCCGAGTTTTGCGGAAACGGAAATTCGGCTCGTGTCGAATTAATTGTGAGGTTTATGCATGCTCGGCGTATGCATCGGTGCGTACAATCATTGGCGATCTGTCCTTAAATTTCATATTTCACAAGCATATTGTGTTGAGGGAATATGAGAGCGGCAGACGTGACATGTATTCAATAGGAAGAGAGTGAATAGATCTAAAAGATTAATGACGAAAGAAGAATATATAAAGAGAAAAAGAAATAAAAGTTCAACGATACTATAGATACACTTTTTCCTGAATAAAATACTGTTTTTTCGTGTGCGATAATATTGTAATAATATTGAA
>NW_017259317.1:120622-124320 GCF_001594045.1 Atta colombica | reverse complement strand
ATATATATATATACGTAGTATATATACGTGAAATACCACGAATCAAATGGTTATGGAAACTTTTGAAAGAGATATTCAGGACATTTCAGGATCGCGAACGTCTTTGCAACCAAAATAGAAGTATTGAAATTTAATTTACTTAGCTCAGTAAATGTCTAATCATGATGCCTGGCACTTGCATTGATTGATAAACCCCTATTTATTGATCGTTAAATGGCAGGTCGTTCTTCTCTTCTCCTGAGAAAAAGTTTTTAGTTAAGCTTCAATTGCGCTTGATTCAATGAGACATCGATGGTCCTCTTCTCGTGATAGGATATTCAGCGAGGGAACAAATCGTATAACTGGAAAAACGAAAAGGCGTGGCAGGTGGTAATGCACATGCCAATCCACCTTTAATCCATCCTTCTATATTGGGAGACCTGGCCGCCTGAGCGAAGCCGCCTGTGAGAAGCTCGAAACTTTCGTCAGGTGGCACTTGAACTTTATCGTGTCTACTTTGGATATTCAGGATAAACCATTACCTTCCTCTCAACGATACTTCCACCAGTACCTAAATCCAACAATCGAAACAAGATCGTAGTGCTGCAGCAGACACAAAAAAGTTATTTTGAAAACGGATGGATCCCACAAATGAACTTGTAGACCATATAAAGCTTGATAAATTGGATGCCAGAGAATAGCATTCTACTACTTTTGTATGACGAGTTGCAGCTATTACGATGTGTAATTAAAAATTCATTGAAAATTAATATCGCAAGGCAGTGTTTAATTAATCGCCTGGGAAAGTTCCTCCCATATAATTCATCGCCGACGAAATGAAAATGTAGAGTGCACTTCACTCCGAGAAGTGCAGCAAGATATAATTAACCGACGCTGATTATACTGATATTCATTAAATTGGATTCTCGTTTGGGATTCAAATCAATTAAATGTACGGATTATTAATACGGGTTATTTACCAATGTTGAATTATCTTGAAGCATGAAAGTGACTGTTTGTTTTACAAATATAATTGTTTTACGAATACAATTAATAATTATGGTACTATGATAAACTTAGATTACTAGACCCGAAATTACTTCTCTTCAATGAGTAAAGAAATAATACCAAAATACATTGCAAAAAAAAGATATATTATTTCTATATTTTAGTGAAAGAGTCTACAAAAATATAAATAATTTTATATATTATAAAATAAAGATAATTTATAATCCGTATCAGAATTCAGGATAAAACATTTATAGAAAGATCTCTATTATGAGATATCGATGTTCATTTTGGATAAATGCTAGAAATCTATGGACAGAATTTAAAAAAATAATAGGTCATTTTGAAGGGAATTAGTAAGCTTTAAGATAATGTTATGTAAAATTTAATTCAAATTTTATTTTTTTTATAAAATTAAAAAAATGTAAAAAAGTGAATAAATTGCGAAATCAAAAAATTGTGCTCCTAATATGAGATGCCTCGAGAAATCGATAATAAAACGCAAAGAATATCAGTATTGCAATTAAAAAACTTTATTTAATGTTTCTAAAATAAATACAGCCAGTGCGCGTACAAAATAAGTATGCGATGCATTGTACCTAGCTGACTCGTTTTTAGATAGTTGGAACCAAGCATCGCAGAAACAGGCACTCAATATTTATTCCAATTGTTCTTTTTATTATTGTACAATAATATACTTTAGTAACGATTTTCATTGTGACATAAAAAATTATTTCATATTAGAAATATCCTGGATATCTCATGTTATGATTTCCATGCCTTACGATTTTACGATCATTAAATTTAACTTCTGTAATTAAACAATTCAATATATCACGTATTTTTCTATTAGTACGATCTTATTCTATCATCACATGAAGAATATGTTGCCAAATATTTACTTATTAAATAATAAACAAGGTTTAAAAGCTCAAAGAAACTTGAAGACATCCAAATTCTAAAATCTTTTTTTGCAACGATTACAGGCATGCTCTAATAATGAATTTTCCATTAAATAGTTTTCAATCCAAGAACAATAAATTCATGGTGAAACCAATAGATAGTGTTTATTAATTTAGCGGAAACGCCGCTATCTCATATATTAGACGCCCATCTCATAATAGGGAACTTTCCTCTATAATAAAATTTATATAATATAAAAAATACTAAAAAAGTCAAAATGTATGAGTATATAAAACATATATGCATATTAATATAACATAAGCGCATATAAAAAATTAAAATTAAAATATAAAATTATAAATAGAATTTTATTCTGAAATTTCAAATGCAAATTATAAATTATTTAAAATAAGTTTAATATACTGAAATAAAATAAAAAAAAGGTACATAAAGTACGATAGATATAACTTATGAAATATGATATGTACCGTAACAGCAATAAACAATTATAAAAGTAAAAATAATCAATTATAAATTATAAGCTTCTAAATTTATGCTAGAAATTTGAAATAATTAATTTTAAAATTATTTTTAAGCAATTTTCCTTTGAATTGAAAAAATTAAGCGCATAATTTTGCCAATTAGTTTGAAACATCTTTTCGTGTATGTTAAAGAGCAAAAACTTCTAACTTAAAATAAATTTCCAAATGAAATGTAAATATAATCGGCGAAGATTAAGATAAAACGATCCTTTCTCGCTCTTCAAAAAGAATACATTAGCTTTTAGAATAATTACATTAATAAAATATATATTATTTTATAATCACAACGAAAATTTCTAACAAATAAACGTTTTGAAATTTTCCAGTACAATTAAAGATAAGATAGAAAACTTTTACGCCATTTCTCATGATAGCCGGCGCTATCGGCAAGTTAAGAACTTAAATCCCAGAGGAACAAATAAAACTCCCCTATCTGTCTCGAATCTGAAATGTGTTCGTCGGCGATACATATAACGTGAGTACACGTCGTCCACTTTTATCACACCATTGTCGCCATTCACGATTTTTCCCCCGCACATTCTAACTGTCACAGTGATATTGCAGAGAAAACGGGACTGGGGCACGTGATGATGCGTAAGCAATACGGAGAGGGAAACAATCGCGGATTTTTCTTCGGTCTCGGTTCCGCTCGCGCATTTTCGCCGCACACCGTTCCGTTCTGTTCCGTTCCCCGTCGCTGCGCTTATATACGCCCCCGAACTTTTGATTTACGTGGCCTCGATGGAATTCCATGAATGCGAAATGTAATCCCCTACACAACCCCTCCCGCTCTCATCCCTTTTCCCGGCCAGTTACCTCGGGCCATCCCACCATATCACCATCCCACGTCCAATGTGAAACTTTGCGTTTCAATCGTGCCCTCGAAGTAACAAACGACGGCAGCTGCCTACGGGAAATATATTTTCAGCGAAAGGATGGGCGATTTATTTAGAGAGGAAGCGACTGGACACGAGCTGCAGCACGGGAGAATCAGAATCTATGAGAATCCCTCGGTCTCTCTGGCGGAAAATCCGTGAAGTTACTATAAAATGAAAGAAGAACTGTTTATTACCCTCCAGACGCTAACGACCTGCGAGCGTCAATAAGAACTTACGAAGAAATATTCTTCGTAAGATGCGCAATATCGTTCAGTATAAAATCTTGAAGCCAGTCCTTCTAAGGTGTACTGAAATGAAATATTAAAATAAATTACACCCTTTGCAATCCTGTAGTGAGTTAAACTCTCTTGACGTAATGTTAGTCTTT
>NW_017259317.1:120199-120522 GCF_001594045.1 Atta colombica | reverse complement strand
ATATGGATTAACTTTAATCTCGGTTCAATTAACTTTTCATCTAGTTTTAAGAATAAGAAAAAGATGAAGAGTAAGTTGAATCGAGATTAAAGTTAATCCACATTGATAGAAATAGGCATTACTTTCACTCATTTACGAAAAATAATTTGGTGTATAAAGATAGCTACTCTCTGTAGAGTGTCTCATAATTATCGTTCTCGTTGACTTGTTATGACAATAAGAGTGTAAATTATTTGTTATAAAAAAATAAAATCAGATATAAAATAATAAAATAAATAAACAAAGATATTTTTATATAAATAACAATCAAATTGACCTCGGTG
>NW_017259317.1:119152-120020 GCF_001594045.1 Atta colombica | reverse complement strand
TATTTATTAATAATTTATTTAATATACTTGACGTTATTAGTGTTTATTTATTCAAATTGTTTTATTAAGTTTTAAAAAAATTTATCAATTGTATCTAAAACATATATTTGTCGAGTGTTCCATACTTAAGACATCATTAATAGATATTGTTATTCTTTCAAGAATATTGCACATTAGACTCGCATGTATAGTTATTATTTTTATGCAGTCATCATATCATTCATTTATCATACAAAAAAAGATTTTAATTTATATTGCAACATGATAAAAAATCAATCTCGATATTTTTGTAAAATTTGCAAGGAAGAGTATCATTAGTTTAAATTTTATTTTTAATAAAATAACTTGAAAATTTTTTTATAATAAATTGTTCTCCGAAGAAAAATGACAAAAGAAGCTTTTACAGTTTCCGATAGTCAACATAATACTTCTAAATAACAATACCCACTGCATAACAAAAATGTTGTGCAACACGCTATCGCAGTCACGTGTATCGTGATTCGAAGCCATTTACATTTTTAAATGTATCAGTCTCAATAAATTGTTTGATATTGACACTCGAATTGCCTTTCTATAACAATCTCTCCCGTACATATCAATTGTTACGCAACATGCAATTAAAAAAGTGTGGCTAACATCAATATATTGCGATATATATCAAAATGTCCAAGTATCAAAAGCTGCCATATAAAATGTTTCATAAAATATATTTAAATTTAAAATTCAGATTCCTCATCAATTACAAGACATTTTCATAAAGCGTAACGCGCGCGTATTCTTTCTATTCAAACTTTTAATTATTAAATATCTCAAAAAAAGAAGCTATAGTGTTTTATATAGAATAACGTTTAGGTATATAATAAAATTA
>NW_017259317.1:101043-119052 GCF_001594045.1 Atta colombica | reverse complement strand
GTTTATATATATATAAAACATACTTGATGTACAAAATATATTTCTAGAAATCACATGTGAATATCTTTAAATATCAAATTTAAGAAATTAAGAAAAAATAACGTTTAAAATTTTAATATTTAAATATTTTCAATAAAAACGATACAAGTTTTATTTAAAAATAATTATTTAAATATGAAAAAATTGAACATGGATAACAAGCTGCAACTAAAATTTTATGCACACATTCAAGTTAAAATTTACTTATAAAACAATACCATGACATTGAGGGAAAAAAGTCATTGAAAATATCTAAAATAAAATTTCCGATATTCGCTTAGGCATATGTCTGTACGCATTACTTATGATAAAAATTGTAATTGGCACTTGTAATCGTACTTCGGATGCAGCTATTAAAATTTAATTTATTAAAATGATAATCGAAAAGAGTGTATTTTTAACAAAGCAATAAAACATCTAGTTGTATATTAATATAGTTAAATAAAAAAATTCTCTATATGTATATATTATTATATAAAATATCATAGCAGATTAAGACAACGATGGAAACGAAAATATTTCTGTACATATTTTTTTAATAATAATAATAATAATAATAATAATAATAATAATAATAATAATAATAATAATAATAATAATGATAAAAGTCAGCGAGAAAATATCATATCAACTTTTCCGCTAGGGAAATATCGACGTAAATTGGCAGAGTCTCAAACTGAGAGTTAAACTTCCACCTGACACGAGTCTGTACATCGACTTTAAAACTCCCTTCGCAGGACCGGCTCTTTGACGAAGACAAAGCATCGGCTCGCGGCGCAACGTGGGAAAAGCTGACTCGCAAAAAGAATCCCGACGGACGCTTGGGCTGTCTTTGTCAGCGCACAACGATTTTTCTTGACGATCGACAGGAGGAATCGCTGCTATTAACGACCCTGTGAACATCGCACACCGGAGATTGAAGCTCGTAATGAACGAGCCGACGCGACATTGCGACGACGACGGTGACGATGCTTATAGGATCCATTGTGCATTTCCCGTTTTAATTGCAAGATCGTACTAGCACTGTTTGCTTATAATTAACGATACGCTAAAGCACTTTAGGAATTAAAACTTTTACCATCCTCTTTCTCGCTGTTTCTCGTCTCACGTCTGTTTCTCGCTCTCTTCTTTTTCACGGATTTCGATTCACTTAACGTACCTTCATTCTCCACTCCCTCGCGCTTCTCAGTCGCGTAATCACTTCTCGATACCATACGCGAATCCGAGAGCGCGCGTACAGCAGAATCTATTTTTCAATTATTGGATATTCCCGTGGATCGAATCGACGGAGAGAAAGAAAGCGGTGACAATGAAATTCTTGTCAGAATTAATCGATTCCCATCCAGAAAGCAATGTGAAATTCAATCGTTTCTCTCAAACGTGAATCTCATCGCGGTCCAATGACGGGTTCAACAATCCTTGTAAACATTTGTTTAGCTGTTCTATTCATCAAAATCGTATATTTCATATAAATTCTATCATCTAAATTCCTCTACTCACATTTCACGATATTTAAACGATTATTCAATTTCATTTTTAATTCAGACATAAAAAAAGAAGAATATCGGCAAAAAATAAGTTTATTAAAATGCTATTCTAGAAAATTTTAATAATTTATTTTTATTAATTTATGGGATTTATACATAATAGCAGCGGAATATGATTGTAAAATTAAGTGCATTAAATTTATATTAAAATGTTATAAAAGTTGTAGGATTCTTTCGCACAGAAAGACATTTTCAGTAAAATATTCACTGATGATTCAATTAAAGATACATAGAAAACCTTTGTATAAACGCAATTTTTAGAAATTTTATGAAAAAATGATGCATAAAAAGTTACAAAAAAGTAATTTTATTAAAAATTATAAATAATTTTTTGAAATGTCTTTTTTCTCACAATTTGGCAAAAATTAAACCAAGATTTTTTTTTTAATTTCAACGATATTTTTTTCATAAATAATAAATTCCTTGATTATTTGGTATAAATAATATTTCCACGATGAACTTTTAACATAAATTAAAAAAAATTATAACATTAATAAAAAAAAAAAATTAAAAACTTTTCTTGGAAATATCAATAAAGAACCAAATTTTTCAGAAAAAAATATAATATAATATTAATTCAATTAATTTATTAATTCAGAAAAAAGTTTTTTTGGAGCCTTCATATATATGTATATATCTTTAAAGTGCGTTTAAAAAAAGCTTATTTTTATTTTCGTTTATAAGATATCATGGGAAAACAAAAAAATCAACGTTTTTTAAATTATTTGTACAATACTCTAAAAAAATATGGGTGCAAATTTAACATCATGTGGTGTTTATATAATTCTCAGTCATATTGTTATTGATACCAACATCAACATGATGTGGATTTAAAAGCCATATTGAGTGGTGTTAAGTCCATTTACTAGGTTATATCAACAACGATAAAAGTTATTATAAACGCTGCAAAATGTTTAATCCATACCTATTTTTTTAGAGTATTTAAAAGTTACATTTTTAATAAAATTTCTTTTTTGCAACTTTTTATGCATTATTCCTTCATAAAATCTCTATCGATTTAATATATAAAAAATTTTTTATATATTCTTTTAGTCCTCAATTAACAGTAAATATTTTACTGGAAGTATTTTTTTTTTCGTAAGCAAAGATTCTATAATCCCTTAAGCTGATATGAACTTCGTTTTAATAAAGAAAGATCACAAGTTTTGGTTTATCACAAGTTATATGTACATCGAAGAATTTGGATACACTTTGCTTATCTTAATAAATACAAAAAAATTCCATGGTAGAATAGAAAAGTTTCCATCGAAAGATGACTTGGATTGTGAAGTTACAAATCGAAATTGCTCAGAAATCTTTGCCTTTTAGACAGACACACGACAATAGAAATAATAAGAAAGAACAGAAAGATCCCGCGAAGAATGGAACGAATGTAGTACGAAAGAGAGAAAAAGGAAAAGAACACGGACTTAGTCAGACGGGAATCGTCAAAGCATATCAACTGCGCGACCAACGTCCAAATTTTGAATTAAACATGAGAAAGCAGCGGTTGCACGATAATAGAACGGAACATACGGTGGGACGCCCGAGGCAAATGGGACGCGCATTTCTACTTCATGTAAAATTCCGTCCTTGGTTACCGTGGTTGCAAACCAAACCCGATCCCATAGCCTGTAACGGCTATCGATAACGGCTTATGCAGACTCAAGAATCGACGTAAGTGTCGATGGTTTGTTCATCCTCTGGAGAAGCTTTCGGAAGAAACGGAAGAACTGTCGTGGCCCGTCGTCAAAATAGCGAAATGATATTCGATTTAGAAATTTACGATTGAATTAATTTGATCGATGCAAAAACCGATGATCGGGGAATTAATTAATAATTATTCATTAAACAAAAGTCACTCATTCGAAGAACACCCGCTTTCTCGTCTTACTAATTACGACAAAGGCAAACGAGCGACAACAGCTGAGGTTCTCGTTGCAAACAGAGCAAATGGCCTCCGTATCTTTGAATGCGCGCTGCAAATTGCAGCCATCGAGTCGCACGCTTCTTACCGAAGGAAAGAAGACTACTATGGTGCAATCCGATTTCCAGCTAGATTGAAGCCGACAACGTTATATGAGTTGTACTGAAAGCCCTCAATCTTAATGACAGCTTCTTTAACCAATTCGTTGTCGACTTTTTCTTACCTGAAACACCGAGATACCAATAGTCTCTGTGTTAGAACTAATTGAAAACAGAAAGCTTTTCGTGAACGTTGAGAGATATAATTAAATCTATTGTTCGCCACAAAATTTCATTGTTCTCTCTGAATGAAACTTGATTATTTTTTAAAAGGAATTTCATTTTGAGATTTAATGATTTAAAAGTTTCATATCAATATGAAAAAATGATTTTGCTAAGATACATGGAGAAAATTTTGTCTTAAAATTTACCTACCTCGAAAATATAGTAATTGCGATATAATATAATATTTAAAAAATATTTACCGTGCACTTCAGTAAAATTAATCAAACTTATTTAATATTTTATTGTAACTTTATTAAATGAGCTTTATTATGAATGAGAAAGATTAATATTAAAATTTTTAGAAATACAATGTTGTTCTACGATATTTTCAGAATAAACTCTAAAAAAAAATTCTTTTCATGTATCTTACAAAATTTTATAGGGAAAAGAAATCTTTTAGTGAAAATTATTGATTCATTATCATATTTTTCAGTGGAATGAAATGGTTTTTAAATGGAGAAAAGAGTCATTTTTCGATTTTATTTTTAATTATAAGTTCTTTAAATTTTTCAATAAATTTTTTTAAGAAAAAGAACTTCGAGAGAAGTCTTTATAATTTCTATTTAATAATTTTCAGATCACAGAAAAAACAATTTTGCTAAAATATTTAAACATTTAGCTTATCAAATCTATATCTAGTTTTTAGATATTTTAACAAAACCGTTCTTTTCGTAATTGAAAATGAAAATTATGAAATGGAAATTATATATAAAGGCTTATAGTTTTGAAGGCTTGAAAAAAATCGAATTTTTTCCATTTTTCAGTAGACTTTTTCGGTTCTTTTCCCAAGGATAGAAAAATTAATTGGAAACATTCACATTATGTTTGTAAAATTTCCCACATTTGTTTCTCTTTCCATAAAAAAATAATTGTATATTTAACTAAAGTTAAATAAAGTTAAATATAAATTAATATGTTGTATCTCAGACAGCACAAAATCCAAAAGATATAAAGATATTCCTAAATCTTTTAGACATCGTTTGGGTGTTTTTATATCTTTCAGACTTTTGTGCTGTCAGAGATATTAAGAAAAAATATATTCAAAAAATTATAATGAATATATTATGGATAAATAAATAATAATATTATCAAAATATCTCATAAAAAGAGTCAATTTGACAAAACATTTTTCAAAATTTTATATAGCGAGCTTATATTTACTGTCACAGAAACCGTGATTTATTATTAGCTCACAATTTTTTGTAACAGCAGTAAATATACATTATAAAATTAAAAATTGAAAAATCGTTTGTTTGTATCATGGTGACCTCCACCAGATTAAATCCTTATTTTACAGTATAAATTAGAATAATATTAGAATAATATTAGAGATATAATGCATTAAGAATAAGAAAAATAAAAAGCAAACAAAAATAAATGAAAAATAGAATTTATGTATTTTAAATAATATAAAACGTATGCATGTCTCTTGATAATTGTTAAGCAAAATTCTTAAGAAAAAGAACTTAATAAATATATTAATTGAAATTAGTCTTTAGTTAGGAATGCATTTGTTCCTAAAACAATTTGTTTAATAATAAATAATCCTCTCCTCAAATGATATAATATCTCAAATATAAATATAAAAATTAGCTCAATATTACTTCCAACTAATACTAATACGAGGTGTCTCATTTCAATAATACTATAAAATGCAAGAGTTGCTCGTGAGCTTATACTTAATTTAACTAAAAAGCTTATACATTTTGTAATGAGTATTAAAACGAATCATATAAGTCTTTGGAGTGAAAAGAATTATAAATTTTTTAAAAGCTTATCTTGATTCGCAGTTCTATTGTAAGAACTAATGACTCTTTAACACATACATTAATTTTTAATCGCTCTCCTCTTTTAAGCTACTCTCAGAATTCCAATCAGAATAATTGCAATTACTATTATCACGATTATCCGAAACTGACAATAATGAAGTGTTATCTTCATTTAAATATTACATCTAAGGATATAGATTTTACATCATTAATATAATAAGTACAATTTCCATTTTAACTAGGCATTTCTTTGTGTTTGCGAAAAAAGTCAAGAGTAATAAATTGCTGCAAACAAATACTAATTTTTCCACTCTCTTAAAGTGGCCGAGACAGTTTCTTTTCTTGGAATAAATAAATCAGTCCGACCTTTCGCACGTACGTATGAAGTGGGATGTAATTGTAGTAAACGAAGAGCAATTGGCGTAATAGAAACTCTGGATCATATTAATATGAGGGAGGACATTAAAAATTAGGTAACATCTAATTTATATAACGAAAATAGCAATTTTTTGCTATTTTCACTAATCAGAAAAAAAGGGATTTTTTTCTGATTGATTCTCAACAATGTAAAAAAACGGTATTTTTTTTAAATTACTATAAAAAAAACTTCTCTTAATCATAATGAAAAATTTACTTCGAGAATTTAAACAACAATATAATTAAAAAATAATTCCACTCAGACATTATTATTCCATTCTTTCTAATAAAAATATAATAACAAATCATTAATGTTCATTAAAAATTAATTTTCCCAACAAATAATTTATTTCGTAATTTTCATTAAAAAATACACTATTGAAAATAAGATAAAAATTAATTCCATGGAAGATATGATAATGAACCAATCGTTTTTTTTATGAAAAATGCAAGGTTGTTATCGCATTTCTCTAAAATATTTTTTTAAAGATTATCATATTTGATGAACGATCTCGTTATTACACCAACGCAAATAGATGTAAATAGTAACAAAATAAAAAGTATTAATTTTCCGTACTTGGATAGTAAAAAAAAAATGCATATGTTTTTATCTGTTTTTCAAAAAAAATTTCCCGCTTGAAACATGCTTTTATTTGATCATTTCATTTTTTAAAAAGCAAGTTTCAAATGAACTTGCATGATAATATAGAGTTAAAGTCAAATCGCAACTATAGTAATATAATTGGAAAACAGTACAATGACACGGAAGAGTTCGTTATAGAATTACAGGTTAACGACTGCTTCTTGTCAATAGTGTTGCCATGCAATTTCTCACAAGATACTCGCAAAGTTGTTCGTAAAGTTATAACGCGAGAACTTACCAGAGACGTCCTCCTACAATTCGCGAGAAATAAATTTTGATTTCGCAGCTTCTTCGAACGCGATAAACACGCGGTGACCTCGTGCGAACAGACTAAATAGACCGAAGACATACAAGAATTACCGGAAACATTTTAAGATGCAAGCTCGCAAGCGAATAAGATTATTAAGACTGCGTTTCCGCGATAGTATGCAAATATTATGCGAAGACATAATTTCGGGAAACATTAATGTTAATACTATTTCACAAACTGCTCGCCGCGACCTGAAATGCTAAGCGATAAACGTCTTTTCAACGCCGACGAAGTAACTTCAGATAATAGAAATTGCAAAATTTTATAATATGAAAAAAAGAAAATGTCGATATTTTTTTGCAAAGTTATATCCGAGTCAAAATTTCAATACGTCGTGAAGTATGATAACATTTTCAAATAATTGAAATCGGTATCTATTTTCTCAGATGAAAGTTTCGATGAGATTCCTGCGCGCGAGTCATTTCGCGTAAAATATATCCACCGCATATTAAGAAAGTATTGCGATGAAAAGTTTCTTTATCGAAAAAAAAAAAAGAACTAACTTTATTGAGAGTATAAAACTTGAAAGCAAAAATCCTTTTCCTATAACATTTTTAATCGTCTCTAATATGTTTTTAAATATGCAACTGTACCACTGCAAAACATGCTGTATATTTCATGGATAGAAAATGCACCGCGTAATATTTTATGCATTTTATGTTCTCGCATGGGACTCTTTGATCCCAAAATTTAATACGTCTGTTCTATCTTATTTTATCCAATTGTATTATACTAGGTTACGCTTATCCTACATTACAGTAACACGGAAATAATACAGAAAGGAGGCTTCCGTAAAATAGAATGTAAATGTAATGTTAAAGAAAGACACTGCACTAGACTAAACAAGAAATATTGAGTGAGTAAAATTGCTGAGAACAATAATTTCGCGAAATTGTGTAACATTCTTTATATCGGACATAATCTTTTATTATGCGTGATGAATTTCCAGGGGAGCATAATCGAGCCAAAAAAAAGTAAATGGTTCCTGCTCGTGCAAATTTAAACAGGAAAAAACTTTCCATCAGTTTCGACTCGTTGCGACTTATATATATATATATATATATATATATATATATAAAACTGCTTCTTTCTCCGTCTCTTCCTCTTCTTCCCTTTTAGAGTTTTTATTCCTTAGGGAGAAGTATTAGACGTCTGCAGAGTTCTTACACGTGTCGTTAACTTCAGTTTGACATCTGACGTGCCAAAAGCGAAAATCAAATATGACGTCTTCGGTTATTGCCAAAATAAAATTTTTCATGGGATTACACAAAGTTATATTTGTCTGATAAAATTGAAGGCGGCAAATGTTATTCTTGTAATAACATGTTTAATATTATTATAATATTATCTATAATAATATTTAATTAATATAATACTATTATAAAATTTTCAAATATTTTAAAAATTTTTGCTATTAATTGATCCGTTCCATTATAAAAAGCTGTGTTAAACGCTATTATGTCAAAAACATATTTCAGTATATTGAATACGCATCGATGTAAGTCAGAATCGTGTATTCAGAATTAATTTCGTTATTATAATTTTCGCAAAATTTCGTTATATAATTTTTGCAAAATAGATTCGAGTAGTTTAATATAAAGTTGCAAAAATTCAAGCAAAGATTCAAACGATTTCTTTGTCAGTTGATGCCGCCTGTGCAATCGGCCAGAAAAATGAATATGTAAAAGTCATAAATTTTCAAAGCCGCCAGCAGGATATAAAATACTTTGTTTTCACAAGAGTGTAGTATTTTATATACCAACACATTCATACAACTCTACTGATGATTAATCCATTACGACGAACAATAGAAAGAATACTAGTTGTAAATTGTCCTGAAGCAACAATGGTTCGATCGCAAAAAATCATTAATGTTAATCATTACAATCATATTCTTAACATCCAACACAATTAGCTTTATATACAATATGTATCTCAGACTAATAAATCAGCTAATTCTTTCGTAACAATATGAGATGCAATTCGACATATCTTAGGTACATATTTTAAAGAGATTTGCGCTTGCAACTTTCTGGATTAGTAGTGAATTAAGCGTAATTTTAATAATCGCCATTTGAAAGTATAAAAGCACGCGTCTTTGAAAATGTGATGACGGCGACAGTGTTTTCAATTTCGCGCTTGAGCGACTTTATTCTCGAGGGAAAAGTGTTCGATCTCGCGCTCCTCCAAAGCGAACCTGCGAGGTCCATTTGACGCATCGTTTGACAAAGGGATAAAAAGAGTTCTCCTAGTTTCTATAGAAACGATGCTACCGTCGTAATTAATTATTTGCCTGGCTATCTGAACGCAGACCTCACTAAATCCAAAGTCGATGAGCTTCTCTTTGGATGAGATTAACGCGAATTCCTATCCACGCGCGCGATTTTTAAGCTCTTGATCTCTAATCAAGACGAGCGCACAACGGAGATAACATTTTCGTAAAACTTTGCAAAATAAACTGTCGAAACGGAAGGAAAGTTACGTTCCTCTTGCCATTTCTTTCGATACGCGTGGAATCCGCACAAATCCAAATGGAAGATCGAATTTCGAGCGAGAATTGTTCGATACGATAATCCTATCCCCTATTACAATTCTATTGCGACGCACGATTCGGGAAAAATTCTCTCCCGTTTCACTGTCTATACAATATATATCGCAAAAGGATTACATTGCAAAATGAAATTCTCAATTCCGCTTGGGGAATTTTCTTTTCACAGAGAAGCCACGTTTAAAAGTTCGTGGGGCTTGTGCACGAACTGATAATGCCCGTTTGACGTGGCTTGCGAAATATAAACATGCTGCGGCGCGTTTCCCGAGCGCGCAATGTTACCTCCGGAACTAATTTTTTCTGAAACTTTACCCGTCGTATTAAACAGAGACTGCGCGCGCAATGCGGCTTTTCCAAATGAAGTTTCGGAAACTATTCAAGAAACCGTTTACAATCCGCATAAGAATCATGTCTTATTCTTACCGCTCGACTTCACGCTAATATTAATAATTTTGCGTTTCTATGGCATCTATTCAGAACACCTATAAGAACGTTGTTAAAGTTTTGAGCATTCTTAAAGCAAAAGTTTAAAAAAATTGTGTTATTCAGCAAGTTTATAGAAAAATCTATATACATAAGGGTGAATATTACGTATTCTAAAAGATTTCAAGGAGTGATTCCTCACAAAAACGAAAACTTGATAATTGTGTATTCGAAATGCAAAATTTCGAAAACCATTCGAATTATTTTCATGAAATTTTATGTTTAAAGTTTGATCAAAATAAGTTTTCGGAAAAAACAAAATTTTCCTTTCAGCTTTGATATATCTTTGATATATCTTTGATATATCTTTGAAATTAAGCCATTTTGCTATGATAAAACGGTAAAATTATAAAAAATAAATAAATAAATTTGAAAAAAATAAATTTTTTTAAATATTGCAATTCCAAAATTAAAAAAATTTTTTTAAAAGACAATTCTTTGCGTAAAATTTGGAGTGATTTCAAGGCGAAATGTGTGTTCGTGTCTCAAGAAATTTTTGCATTTTACTCGAGTGTTTAAAAGCAACGAATCTGTGCAATACGAATTTGTGAATTAAACGGATAATGAAGTCCGTTGTCACTTACTTTGATTCGTCCTGATCGTCGTCATCGTCCTCGGAATCAAAGAAGGCGTCGTCGTCATCCGAATCAACTGAAGTTTCAGTCCTCATTCGTCGCTGTTGAACTGCACGAGACTTTGGAATTACTATATCTCTGAAAATGCATTGTAATATAATTTATATTATTAATTTATGTTATTGTAATTAGTACTGCACTAATTATTGGTTTAATGTTAGAAATGTAAAGAAATTAATTAGCTTCAAATGAGCAACTCCGCTTTATTGGTTATTGGAACTCATTTGTTTTGCAACATTTCACTATTTTGTATTAAGAAAAAAAATAATGACTCTATTCTCTACTCTATTCTATTTAAAATATAAGATATTGAAAGTTTTTAAGATATTGTTTTAACCTTATAAAAATATAATTGTTAAATATAAGAAAAATGTAAAAAATTCCTTTTTTTGTAACTGTATCGTAAATAACTAATAACACAGCACTGCAAATCCAAGTATGTTACAGATGGCTTTAACATATATATGTTACTTATAGTTAAATTTAGTTTTTAATGTAAAAATTACACTATACTATACAAGTTTAAATGCATAATTTGTATTTATATGCAGTATAGTGTATTATTTTTGCACTAATCACACACATACATTGAAATTACTTTTTACACACTTAAAATGCAATGAGAATGATTTTGCGGTTTGAAAAACAACAAGAAGTTTCTTTGTGAATTTGAATTCAAATAAGAATGTTTTATTACGTCAAATTTATGAGAAAAATAGAGTTAAAATTTTCTAAAAATGCGTTTTTAAAGCATTTTTAAAATTTTGTAATTAATAAAACCAATCTTCTACAGACTTTGAAAAAGGTTCAAATTAATGCTTGAACATTTTACTCTAATATAAAAATATCAAATCTTTGCCATCATCTCTTGTATGCTTTGTTTTTAGAAGTGTAGTCAAGTAGAACGATTGCCCATACAATCCCAATACAAAACCATTGCAAATAAAACATGAAAGTGAAAATTTTAATAGTGAATTTTATGTGTGAGAATAGAAGATTATAATTCGTGTAAAAAAAATCTTTTTTTTAAATATAATCAGTTTTTTAAATGTGATCTTTTATTGTCACATATCACCACTATTGAAATTTTTACTATCTGTATAGGACGATCATTTTACTTGACACTACATCCACCCTTAAAAATATATAGGTCACATTTCAAAACATTATTAAAAATATAAAAATTTCATAGTTACATCTAAATATAAGTATAAATTTGAGCACAATTCTCTTATTGGTTTAAAAATTATTTAATTTTTTTTATTAGTTTTGATTCTTATATAAAATCGCATTCTGTAATACTTATTTACATATGTGATGAAAAAGTAACATTAATAATTAAATAAAATTTTAAACACACACTGATTAAACAATAATAAATGTTCGTGCAAAAGTTTCTTTCCACTTATATTCATTTAAAAGTTATTGACTTAAAACTGTAAAAAAAGGTTATTTTGCTTTATATAAAACCATTATATATAAATTATGAGCCAAATTATTTGTTTTGTTTTTTACAATTGGTTTCATATTCACAGGTTAATCTCGTTAAAATTTTTTAATGATATTGATTGATTGTTTAATTGATATTCTTAACTGATATACAACCAAAACCCCTTAAACTCATTGCGACTACATCCACTTTTAAAAATAAAGCATATCAGAGATTCGATAATACCGATCAGTAAAAGATTCAATATTTTTATATTAAAATATAATACAGAAGCTTGCAGAAATTTGCAATGTTGCTAGAACACTATAATGTTGTTGCAATATTTCTGGAATGATTTGTACTGTACGGGAAATAATGTTCAAGCATTAATTTGAGTCTTTTTCGAAATTTTTCGCTTATCGGGTTCATCAGCAATCTATAAATATTCAAAATAAATTTTTTAATTTAAAAACGCGTTTTTGAAGTGTTTCAACTACATTTTTCTTATAAACTTGATCCGATAAAGTATTTCTCCTTACAGATTTGGATTCGACGCAAAAAAATTATAAACACTAACTTCCAAACCGTAGAAAAAAATGTTACAAACCTGTGCAATGTTCTTATTTTCAATATCTCTCATCCCATATAAAGTTTTACTAATAATTAATAAACAATACAACAAGTTTTTCTTGCGTAAGAAGTAAAACAAGCTCGACGGGCCAACTTCAAATTTTAATTGTTCTATTTCGGGCTTTGGAAACTTTTGCAAGAGCAATTCAGACGCGCGCGATTTGCATAGAACCTACTTTATTCGATGAATTAATGCTCGTTATGAAGTTTCGTGTCCTACAACCCTGCCGAGGCACTGGAGATACCACGCCCTAGGAATTACAGACGCGAAGCGTGAATTAGCTTTACGCGGGGCAAAAATTAAACGGCCATTATTCGAACTACGTTACACCAAGCTAAACTCCTGGTATTTAAACGTGCGCCATTCTAAATTCTGAGTTTCACCGACGTTCGTTAGGTTGATATAGCATCTCGTTTTAACACAATCAAATGAAATACATCCGGGAATTTAGTGCTTTTCTGTTCTTGATTCGTTGCTGAAGAGATTGCGTCAACTTGGTAGATACAGTTTCTTGTTTCATCGTCGTATTATTACTTTATCTGCCCGCGGCTGCGAAACGATATAATTGCATTTACGATGGTGAGTCTGCTTTATCAAAAGCAATTTTTCGTGATTATTTAACGTGGAGATCACTATACATTTGCACCTCAAAAAAAGTCATGGTAAAAATGATGCTTTCATTGGAAAGAAAAATTCAGCGATGTCGAATTTAAAATAATTTTCGAGATGAGATAATGTTAATCGATATAACAATATTTAATATCTAAATATAAGTATTTATTTCAGATATTTATTATTTACGACGTTGTTAATTTAATGTTCATTCATATCATTTAGTACAATTAATAAATTTAAAAAATCTATTTTTAAAAATATATTTCGTACATACAAAATTGAAAAGCTATCTAATTTTATTATTTAATTTTCACGTTTGCGTGTGGATGTTCACTTTCCATGAAGCAAAATTTGCGATAAAATTATTTCCATTAAATTAATTAGTGCACCAGTGCAATTTAAGAATCCTCATTAATTATAACGCTTTTTCTCTAAATCAATAGATATATTCACTGATTACCCTGTGGCATACTTGCATAATCAATATAAAGTTCAATTAAAAAAGAAACAAAGTTTGAATTATATAATTAAAATAGTGATATTTGCATGTTAATTTCAATCTTCCAATACCATATTCATTGAATTTATGCACTTTAAAACAAGGTTAATTAGATCACGTAATAAAAATTAGCTAGGTTAGGAATCTCACATTTTATTCACTAATTACCAGTGGCATATTTGACACTGATATCAATGATTATTCACTAATTCAGATTTAAAGAATTTCTTAACAATGTTCTTTGCCGATGTATTAAAATATCATTAAAAAATTACTTATTCACTTATTTCATTGCATCTATATTCTCTAAATTCTTTGGAATGGAATCTCACTCTAAAGAGTGAAAATTGAATCTTGAAAAAGGTTTTTTGATTAACTTATGATTAACTTAACCTGATTGTTTTATCCAATGTACTTCATCTATGACGATATCATAGATGAAGCTTCAGGTTAAATTTAATAAGTTAACCAGATAATGATATTAAACGTAAGAATGAGATTTCTCTCTTTAGCGTGACAATTCATTCTAAAAAAAGAGTACAAATCGCTGTTTCGAATTACATACAAATTGCTCAAGATTAAAATCTTCGGAATATATTGAGAATTTGATCGAACATGAAAACAAGATCGATACACGAAAGTGAAATTTGATCCCTATGATCATCCATAGCGTGTGCAAAATTAATCTCGAACAGGGGCATCGATTTATCAAGGCAAACCCATCGGGCTGCTTAGCCGTTAATGACGCATTAAGGTCATTTAATATCGTACGGGTGCTTCAAGATGAATATCGTCGATCAAGGTATCCGTACGCGGGATATGTACGCGCGCATACATCGTCCATGTAAATGTCCAATTACAGTTAATTGGCAATAAGCACCGCACAGGGAATCAATGATCACCGGAACGGCTTCAGTCGATCGGTGCTTTAATGCCGTTTTGCGACGATACGATATCGTCATTAATATCGATGTTGCTTAGTGGCAACGTAGACTCAGCGGAGTACAAATGTCGAGAATTTCGACTATTCAGTCCCGCGAAAATTGACATGCTATGAAATTGGCAATGAATGGAGAAAGTTAGAGAAGGTGTTTCGGAAGATCGCTATTTAGCCGCGAATAACACTTCGAACGATGGTATGCGCATTGTTTGCGGCGAGTTAATTTAGCTCAGAGCACTACGCAACGAAGCTCTTTCTTCCAAGAGATTGGCTATTGTTGCTGGTGCCAAGTAAAGATCGAAGATTTAGATAGAGTTCAGTTTAACGTAAGGTAAATGATGCGATAAGCTTAGAAATGCTGAACAATATATGGGACATTGAATACACTATTAGCAATACATTCAAATGCCATGTAGTGTACAATAATTTTCATTATTACAACAGAGTATTAAATTTATCTTTGTTAAATTGTAACGTGTTACACATCCTTACTAAAATATTTGCTTTCACAATAAGTACGACACTATATAAGAAATATTTCTAATATATAAAAATTAAATCAATAATTCATTAACCTTGATGATCTGTTCAAATTCACTACACGATTATGTCATTTGGGTCACACATTTGGGACACAATTAAAAAGCTCTAAAAAAAAAAGGAAACAATATTTTTTTTCATAAAAAAGATTTTACAGTAATAGACTAAGTCATCAAATACTAGAAAAAAAAATGTTAATAAAAAATTAATAAAAAATAAATTTGAGTCAAATAAATCAGCAGGATTAAATAATATCTCTGAAATGCATACCTTGTGTTTGTATAATATTGTACAATGTTAATTCTTTGCATTCATTTTCATTAGGAATTTTCAAGAATTTTATATCATTAGGAATTTTCTTCATTTTATATCATCACGAATTGTCTTCTTTACTTCCAAGCGATATTAATATTGCATTATACATTAAAATTTTTATCCTTAATCATCATATGTAAATATAATTTTTATTTTTTTGTGCAAAAATATTAATAGCTAATTAAATTCAAGTTCTTAGTAAAAAAATACTCAACAACATTAATTTAACTTAATATAAGGATATTTTATCTTAAAATATCCTTCCATTCAAAATTATGAGAACACTCGAATTCGATATTTACCCTGATTTGTGAAGCTCTTTCTTCGAAACGCAAACGGCCGTAAACGTGTCCTCCAAAAGGCAAAGTTCCTTCTTCTTGCAGTTGAGTGGACGACAAAGCTCGCCTGAAACAAACAAAAATTAACTTTATATTCTGACATTATGAATAAAAGTACATTTTATCTTCTATTATTGATTATTCTGTAAAAATAAAACAGAATCAGATTTACATACTAGAAATTTACATCCGACATATAAAATTTTTTTATATAGTAATTATTTGAAAATTTAGAGATAATATAAGCTTCTTTCATTTTTATTATCCTCTGTGTTACGCCAATCTAACAGTAAATCTTAATAAGCTATAAAATTAAAATTTATAAAAACGCTGAGAAGCTAAGAAGTGAATCTATTTTAACGTGATGACAGAAGTAATCGTTTCGTGATAGAATTCATGTTTTATCTGATCTTAATTTTAGCAATTCTTTCTCTTCAAAATGTAAGATCTCTTTCATTTTCTTTTCTTTCATTATTCTTTTTTGAAGTGATATTATTCATGAATGAAGAACCGACTGACTGAATAATGCAAATGGTTAAATAAATTTAAATAAAGCTTTGAATAATCTTTTAAGATCTTGCATTGTTTATTTTTTATGATATACTTTCAGTATTTTCAAAAATTTTATTTTTTCTATAGATAATTTTTGAACAAACTATCTTTTGATAATTTTTTTCAAACTAAAATAATCAAAATAATTTCTCTTGCATTTAAGTTTTTGCAAAATCTATCACTATCTATTCAAAAGTTATATCGATGATTGTTAACCATCTTGCAGTGATAAACGAAGAGTGTTTCAGATATTTCAAAGAAAAAAGAATAAATAAGAATCAACGCGTCACTATTCATTCTTTTCAAATCAAACGAGCGCGATAATAATTCGTTACTGCAGTTATTTGATTACAATAAAGAAAGGTCATAATAATTATGATGAAATCGACCAATATCGTTGCGTTAATCGGACAAATTTTCTGCGAACCGAAATAATATGCGTGGACCCACCATGAATTATATCGGACATTCGCCATGCACACACTGAGCATTTCCATTCGTCTGGAAATCGCCGACAAGCGATATTGGTTCGAGGGAACACATTTCTATATATCTACTGCCCAACCGCCGAATCGGATTTCCCTTTTCTCCATTAACCGGCCCGGAACCAAGTACATCGTCGATGTCTTCTCTTGCTGTCCTCGCAATCAATAAAACAGTACCCCAATTCAACCTGCAGCTTTTTAACGTATGGCGACCGAAAAACGAGTACGCTAACATAGAATCACAGTTTGCGGGATCTTATATACTACACTTGATAATATATTCTCTACGTCGAAGAGATTTAACGTCCTTTTAAGAAAATATTACATACCCTAATAATTTTATTCACAAACTTTTTATCGCATGCTTGAATAAACTTTGAATATATTTATGTAACTATAATATGAAACATATATTATCATCTAATCATTTTATATTTCTAAAATTTTTGTCAATTGTTTTCAAATTGGTCGGACTAGTCGTGTTGAAATAAATTCACAATTACGCGATATTTACAATAAACATAATTATATTTCTTGATTGTAAATTATTTTTTACTCAAGCTGGACGAACAAAATAAAACTAGTCAACGTTAGAAATTACTTAAAATAAAATAATGAAAAATAATGAAAATAATAAAAAAAAATAATAAAAATAATGAAAATGCTCTGCTTATGCAATTACATAATTGTTTCTTATTTAGATTTAAACATTTAGACATTTTTATACGCATATTATTTGCTTCCATTTGCGAATGCATAAGAAATTTGCAATTTAGAAAATGCGCGACAATGGAAATAAGAAATGAATGAGCATTTGATGACAAGAACGACGAGTTTTCGCGTTAAACATAAAACTGGCTAATGTCCAACCAAAGTTGCAAACTTTTTTGTTACCGCACTATAATACAATATTGTAAAGAATTGTAGAGAGAGAATTTCATTAAAGAGAGTGACAATGTAAATGAGTTTGTGAAAACCAAGTATGTAACATATATTATATTGCAAATTCTGACGTTCAAATTAA
>NW_017259317.1:99926-100943 GCF_001594045.1 Atta colombica | reverse complement strand
TATATTATTATTAAATAATATTTTTGGCCAAAAATAATGTTTTTTTTTTAAATTTAATTTTATTAGTAACAAATTAGTATACCAAGTATAATAATTAATTAACATATGATATATGCCATAGCGAAATTGTGTTAGAAATATGATAATTATAATTTAGGTGAAGCACTGGATAGAATAGTTTCATTATCATTATTGCTAAAATAATCGCGCGATTCAAACTAAACTACTACATGTGCGTGTGCATGGTTATCTAATGAAAATAACTCTTTGGCACAATCAGTTTACTCACTTTGCTTTTATATAATTAATTATAAGTTCATTTGCAAGCTTATTATTATATTACTTATGTATATTATTACAGTGCAGTAAACAACATAAATCAATATTATTATATATAAACTCATTAAAATTCGTTTATAATAATATTCACTTCCGTGCACAATCATCAACATCTACAAAGATCCCCACTCATATAATCTTCAAAAATTTATTTAAAAGTATTGTTCTCAAATCGGTATAAAATATAATACATGATAAATATTTTTATAAAATTGAAAATTTGTTTTCAATATTTGTATCTTTTATATTAAGAAAACATCACGCTCCAAATTATATTTTAAAAAAGTGATGTACATAATTTATATAAAAATATTGGAAAATATAAACTGCATATAGTAAATATAGTCATAAAAATTTAAGTTCAATACTTTATATGACAGGCATCTAGAAATACTTCATAGTGTGCCAATGTCGTGTAAAATCGCTCAATGTTCCTTCTCGCCGATCTAGCATGCGGTATAAAACAACCTGTACGCCGAGAGAGAAGGCGGTTTTCCCTTTAGTGAGTAGATAAAAGGGAAATTCCGCATGTTACAGATTTCAAAATATCCAATTAAAAGTTTCTCTTATGACGCGAAACTTGTCTCCCGATAGAAGTAATATCGCACACAAATGAAAGAGTCGGGTCGGAATTAAAGTCGACCGTACATGAATTAAGAAGACCTGGACTGTCTCTTG
>NW_017259317.1:89132-99826 GCF_001594045.1 Atta colombica | reverse complement strand
GTGTGTGTGTGTGTGTGTGTGTGTGTATATATATATATATATATATGTACTATGTATATATAGTATATATAAAACCCATTTCTACTCGTCGCATTTAACTGAAAACTTTCTCGCAGGTCGAGGAAGACACCGTGTCTCTTGCAGTCACGTTCCTCACGCACTGTTTGGAACAAGCGATCCGCGATAAGACACGTTACAAAAATGCATCTGGGGACTAAATTGACAAGAAAAAGAACGATAACAAACAACCATATAGCAAGCTTTCTTCATTGCATTGCTATAAGAAACCGAATGAACATCGATATAAATTCGTGCTTGTTGGCATTCAATGAAGCAAGCTGTTCACTCATATTTGTTCACGCTCGTTTGCTTAGACTAAATCCAACTTCCTGGCAAAAATAGTATATTTAATCTTTCGCCGTAATGTAAGATTTTTGGCACAAGTACAATTTCACTGTTTAAAATTTCTTCAAAATAAAAGAGGATATAATTCGGTTCCTCTTCCTGAAATATCTTGTTAAAAAAATTATTCAGTAATATAAGTAGTGATATTAAAAAACAATTCTGAATTTTTCTACATTTTTTGAATGTCTAAAAAAATAAAAAAAAACAGATTGTAAACGGAATAAAGGGATAAAAATATTATTGCAAACGCAAGAGTAATAGAAATTTAAAAGAAATTTGCTTAAAATGTTGAGTGAATGTTTTATTGAGCTTTAAAACATTTATTGCATTATGAAATAGAAATTTAAGCATTGAATTGATTATGAAATGTTTACGAATGAAGTGTTTACTTGATATTTAATGAATATAATTTTAAACATTATAGTTTTCTAAAGTATTTATAAAATGTTATCATCATGCAGAAGTGATGCATCATGCAGTTTCACTAAGTGTTTGCAACGTGCTTTTAAACAGTGTGATCATCAATAAAAATCTTCATACATAGTGTAATCATTCACAAAATTCTCATAAACAGATATAAATACAATCTCTTACTGTCTCTAACTAAAAAATGTCGCCAGGGCTTAAAGATCATCGCGATTCCGTCTAAAACTGAACGTTACGCATCACGGTTCTCTCGCGTGAGAAAAACACGCTGTCGAGAAACGCGACTCGGTAGCATTTTCACGCGAGATTCCAAGCCGAGAAGCGGATACACGTCACACTCGAAGAGGCATTCGACAAGAGAAACAGACATAGGAAAATGTTCAGTATAAGCATTTGCTGGCCGTATTCAAGCAGTTCTTCTGAGCTGGATCGAACCAATCCGCCGAGCGTAACTCCGGATTTCACGGCAGTAAAGTCGAGAGTTTCGTAGCGAGCGGCTTTTTAGCCGGCTGAGAAAAATATTTAAGGTACTTCGAAATGGAGCGATGGCTGTATCTTCCGCTAAAAGATTGCGGTTACAAAGATTTCTTAAATTCACACAAGCATAAATTTTGATGTTTACATAAATTTTTACATTACGTTATTAAAAAATTAAAAATTATTGCAAAAGAAGATATATATAGTAACCGTAAATCTTGAAAAAAAAAAATTTTTTAAATGTAGTCGCATAAAATTCAAAGAATATAAATATCATATTTAAATAGCAAATATATTTTGTGTACTATGTAAAGCAAAATTTCAGCAAAATCTGCGGAGCCGCAATTTTATTGAAATGTAAATCTTTTCAATTATATGTAATATGCATACGTATAAAATAAAAAAAAGATCGTGCATATATTTAACGATTAATTATTAAATTATGAAATATTTTACAAGTATATATTAGATTTCCAGTAATATGACTGAATGTGAGCCGTAGTGTAATTAGGTACGTTGAAAAAGTGCTCGCAAAAATATTTAAAAAGTTTTTTCAAGAAAAGTTAAACAATACCCAATATTATTTTTTCCGTTAATGCAAACTAATTTTTTTATTTCATAAAAAAGGATATCTTCAAATATCTTTGAAAGTATCATCAAGGATATCTTCAAGTATCATTGAATTCAGAAATTTCTTTTCTTACACCACATTTCCCATATACATTAAAAAATGTAATAAAAAGCAAGATAAAAAGTCACAAAAGCGAAATTCTATTAAAAAACAAAATCGTGAGACATAAAAGAATTCACATAAATGAAAATAAAGTTTTAGTAGTAAAAGCGTTAAGAAGGTAACACGAGGAAGTCTCACATTGTCCTCTGTTTGTTATGCTCGACAAAATGATAAAGTTCTCAAATAGTTAGAAAAAGTTGTCTGGAAAAAGAAAATACGGGATAACCGAGAATCGTCTCAAGTAACAGACAAGACGTTTCACGTGTAACAGAAGTTGTGTAAAATTGGAGACGTTGCTCGTTTCCTAGGCTGCTGTTGATTACACGGTAAAGCGAGAAAGTGGGCAGAGTGCAAAGAAGAAAAAGAACAAGCTCTCCTCGACGAACGTCAGGTGGTACAAGGACGGAATATATTATAATTGTAGAAAGGACCGGATCTCAAGACTCTTTGGCTCGCTTGCTCGCTCGACGCGCTAATTTACTCGGAGCTATTCCCTTTGGTCACCGCTGCGGTGTGGTCCATTTTTGTTTCAAAAGTTCATAAAAGATGGTTGAAAATCCACTTTGCTGTGGCGGCCAGCATTGTCGCGTTAGCGGTTAACTTTTGCTATTACCGTATCGTAATCGCTGATACAGTTAATTCGGCTATGCCGAGGAAGAAAGAAGAAACGAAAGAGTTCTTTGCTCCTCCAATCCTTCGTTTACCTTCTTGGGTGAATAGCCAGAGTCTCCTAAATTACCTTGAAACCGCCGCGGGAGTTCTTTCTATGCCTCGAGCACGATTTACGAGGACGTTCGACGGTCGTCGTGGGAAAGAGGGAAACAGAGGGAGGGAGGAGAGAAAGAGAGAGACGACTGATCCTCTCACCATCCATTACTGGCACCGTCGCCACGAGGGATCCACGGATACCATAAATCGCGTATCTATCGTACGGTGTCGAGGGTGGCGGCGCCCGCGACTCGGCGATATTACTACGTGAATTATACGGCGTACATTACAATACGATTGCGATTACGCGACACAATGCGCTCTCGGAACTAGCGGCGAACTGGTGGCACGGGTGGATCGAATCAGACATCTCGGTTTGGGATCGATCGATCGATGGCACTCGCGTATTTCGGGAACGGAGTATAATGATCGGCTAATAGCATTGGCGAGTCAATAGCGTGGATGACAACGAAACGGCTACACGATAACGACCGTACGATACGACGCGATAATAGTGCAGGTTGCTCGCATTTGGCGCACCGTGGCGGATGCAATCGCGCGTGCGATGTCCTGAGACACATCGGGGCAGAAACACCGTCGGCGTCGTCGCACGCGTGCGAACACGAATTTGCATGCGCTCCGATTACTGTATTCTGCGCGATAATGATACATGCATATCATCGTACGACGATTAAAGCGGCGCGTGCCGCGAGGGAGAAATTGATTCGTCGCGCGCTGATGTTGCAGCAACTCGCTCGGAATTTCGTAATAAGCGCGCCTCGTAAATCCCCCGAGCGCCTCTCAAAAGAAACCCCTGGAACGGCAGACGAGCGTTTTTGTAAATTTCCCCTTAACATCACCGACATTATAATTGCACCTTCATAGGCACACTTCAACGAGTAAGCCTCTTTTGCGATACTAATTACTTAATTCATGTCAACGTCCCACTGAAAATATGGTAATAAAACTTCCAAATATTGAACATAATAATTTCAATCGAATTTCGGTTAATAGAAATAATTTTACTTTTCTAAATATTGAGTAATTATTGCTAATAAATTGATTACATTATTGTATTTAATAATAAATAATAAATAATAATAAATTAATAATAAATTGTATTTAGAAAAATAAGATTATTTTTAGTTATACATTATTTTAGTTATACATTAATCAAAAGTTTAAATGAAATGAAATTTATTAAATAATACCCGCATCGATTTTTCTTAATACAAACTGTATCTATTGTTGTTATTGTATTAGCGAAACTTCACTACAATTGTCTATCTAGGTTATTCATTCGAAAGCAATCCTTCATTTTTTTAAGTTCAACATTTGCTAATTGTTATCAGATTTTTTTCAGTGATTTACACGATGTCAATACGATTCCTCACGAGAGAAATAGGTTACTTTTTATATTGCGTTAAAAAAAGAAATAAAGGATTGCTCTAGAGCAAGCAATCTGAATATACAACTGCAATGGATTCGACAATACATGAGTTTGTGTTAAGATAAATTGATGCGGGCATTATCCGATAACTATTCTATATACCCTTCCTTCGCTCTATGATACACATTATCAGATAATAATTAGGTGTTTGCGGTACACGCATTATCGTGTAAGATCGTTATTATTACAGTCAAGTCCAATTACATGCAATCGCATGTTAAAACACCAATTTGTACCTGCCTATGCAAGATCATCGTGAACAACCATTTCAATGAGCTCACATTATAAACCACATAATTAAGACGTATAAATAATGCATAATCACGTGTACCGCCGCTTGATATAATTTATCGCAATTTGTACATGGCAAAGCCAAACTGCTTCTTTTTTCTCTTGTTGAATAATTTCATCGCTTCTATCGTTTCTATCGTTTCGCAAGACTTAAAATAATTTAATTCATTTTCATAACACTTAACATTAAATATTAAAGAATAAAATAATGTCCTGTTTTAAAAGTTTTCTTAATAAAAATTCCAATATAAATTTATTAACGAACTTGTTATTCGAAATTAAATACTCTATGAAGATTACAAATATGTTTTATACATGAATGTAATCTTTTCAATTTTATTATTCAATCTTTAATTTCAAAAGATTCAGAAAAAAACTTTTGTGAGATTCATGATTGAAACTATTTTTTTTAAAAAGCTAAGCCAATATAGTATTTACTCATAAAAAATGTTATAAGTACTCATTAATTATTAATTCGTAATTTTTATATGTCACTTGTGTTATCTAAAATTTTAAAAGAAATTTTGTGTTATATTATAACACAAATATTGTATAATAATTTTTTCATTGTATAATCATTAAATTTGTTATGTAGTAAATTGATAACAAATAATATATACTGTGATACAGAAACATCGCTTACACAAAATTCCGGAGAATGACATCTCAATAACAAAAGAAAATTGCGCTGTTCTTAAAGAAAACGATCACGTTGTTGTCTATGGAACATCGATCAACTCTTAAGAATTAAAGATGCAACGTGTACCTGCCTCGTCGCCCGAAGGAAAACGGCGATCAACTCGGATAACATCACAAAATCGAGCATGAGAGAGGATTCCGTGGAAAGGGGTATTAAATACGTGACCCGACTCGTTTTATCCTTTCCATCGTTCAGCTTCTGCCGAACCTTAAACTATTTCACGTTAAGAGGTGTGAAATGAAACCTATCGTCGTTACTACGACCTTCATAGCACGACTTTACTTGAGAATTTGCTATAACGCGCGTGTGCTAGTATAGTTCGGAGAAAGAAAATTGGAAGGAATGGAGGTGTACATCAAGTTTAAGGTATCCTCATCATCGTGCTATTAAACGGCTATAGCTCTTGAAAATTTCCTCGCCCAATCGCCAACATTCACATAAAAAATTATTAAGAAGCGATGACTTTACTCGAAGCGTTGATAGTGTAAATATCATCACTGTTATCGAAAAACTGCCTCGTAGCTACTTATTTTACTTTTTTCTTTCTAAGGATCTTTTTCCACACGACGAACTCTAGTACTAAAATATGCATATAAAGATACACAAAATCTTTAAGACGAATGACCTAAAAATTATTTTTCATGAAATAAAAACTATTACTAAATAACATCCTATAATAAACGCTTTATCGTATACATGCATGCACTTTGATTGAAAAACTCTAGAAATTTTTATTTTTTTAATCTAACTGTCGAAATAATGGCATTCTACCAAATACTATTAATGATTGATGATTTTTATTGTTGGACTTTCATATAGACTTTAAACATGCGACATATTTCTACTATTGTTCTGTACTACTGTTGTGTTATACTATTAAGCGCTTTGATTGTACTTTTTCATTGTATTGCAATGCTCTCTAATTAATTTGTAAATCTTTTGGCTTTACACTGAAGAGGACCCAAATTGGAGTCGAAATGTTTGTCATTTTATCATTTATTATTATTTATATATAATTATTATACACTATTACATTACTCTGTGCCAGATTACATTGGCTTACATAATATTTTATTATTTCTTGATTTATACTGGATTTATATTTTAAGTCCGTGGTATGGACGTTGACTATTTCTTAATTTATATCTTTAAAGCCTTAATATCTTGCATATTGTATTTTATAAAATAATTTTGATTTTATATGCCTTCAAATTTAAAATAAATATATTTTTTAAAACAAATACATTTTCAACAAGATGGAGCGTTTGTAATCTTGTTAGATCATTATGATTAGATTGCAGTATAATTCATGTTTTGGCATTCATACAATATTCGTCCATTATTAATTATGATAAACAGAATTATTCACTTGATTATGACAAGCGATTGGCGATTGTATCGATAGTTTCATGTCATATTGGGTCATAGCGTGTATTTTATATATTGTATAGTATAATATATAATATCAATTATAATTATGTACATATTAATAAATATGTATAATGCAACATTTACACGAACTCTAAACGAATTTTTAAACAAAGAAATATACAAAATTAATTTACAGAGAGCTCATCATATAATATACTATTGCTTGAAGCATTTTATATAATATAATAAAACATGATTCTTTACAGACATAATTATTTTGAAAATATTAATTTTTACTTAAATGGACATCACTGAAATAAAATATCTGATTAAAATAATATGAATTTTCACATATTGAAAAAAAATGAACATTTGCAATGTTAATAAAGTTGATTAACCTTCTTTCAAAATTTAGAAATGCTCCAAATTTTTGAGCAATAATGTATATCGTTTTTATTTTATTCAACATTTCTTTTCAGAAAACTAAAGTTCCTAATAAATATTGAGATGAGTTTTGACAATTGGGTGTAAATAAATAGATACGTTATAGGATATCTATAATTATACGTTTTCTTTATAGAATTAATCAATAACTATATCAAAATTCTGAAACTGAAATGCTAGTTTCACTGATGTGAGACACTTTATAACGGATCAATTTGAATTGATTATGAGAGGTAATTATAATTAAACATGCAAGTAGGAATATAATTACCTGATGCAAATTATGAAACATGTACAAGGGAATTAAAAAGAATAAAATGAATTAAAAAGAATTATAAGCATCTGAGTGATACATGAGCGCCACAGCCGATTTGAAAAGAGTTGAAGGAAAAAGAAAAATAAAAGGAAAATGTAAAGAAATATTAAAAACTGGAATAAACTGCATTCAACTGCGTACATCCTCTATACATTTAGCCTCCATTTTTCTCAGCATATATCTGCATTACAATAGGATTATATTTTTTTATTAATAAATTCGTCCTGCTATTCCTACTACGGCGCACCATATAATGTTTTTTATACACAAATCTTTGACGGAATGATTCCAACAATGTTTTAAACAACGGCACTATTTAAACTGGAAACGTTTAAAAAGGCGACATGTAAATACCATCTTTTCTACTATTGGCATTAAATCTGTTCGCCGCAATTCTCTTTCATTTACTCATCAATAGATTTCAATTATCTGTATGTAAATTACTATTATTCGCGATTTTGAATTCGTGAATATCTAATTTGATTTTCTATTACAACTTGTTCAAACTACAATGTATTCACTTTTTTAAAGTATATTTAATGTTAATAAATAAGAAATAAAAAAATTCTCAATTGTTATTTTCCATCATAATTTCTAATAATTTCATATGTAAATATTGTAATAATACATTTAATGCATATCTAGAACAAATAATATTCTTGAAACATTAAACTGAATAATTCTACCTTGAAATTTTATGCTATATTTATAAAAAAATGAAATAAATAATATCTATTCAGGTACATCATTCGCATTGCGTGATATTCTTATCGGGAATATTCACGTCATTTTCACAACCGTCTGTCGTTCTGGCTTTTACTTCAGATTTTCACGATATATTCGACTGCGCGCGTTCATGAAGTATATATATTTGGAATTTTCTGGGGAATTTAGCGGCAACGCTCGTGATAAATATCACATTTCGCCGAGTGAACCAGCCAACGGGCGCGGACGAAGAGATTCCATTCAAATTCATACCAGTCGTACGTACATCCGGCTTTACGATCCTCTCAACGCGAAAAGTTCGTGAACGTGCATCAACCGGTGGGGGTGAAAAATCGCGAAGCATTCGAAAGGCGGGTGATGACATCCCACCCGATAATTTGTACTCGAGGGAATACATACCGCGTGAAATTCATTTGACACGCTATAACACAATTCGATCGATGAATCAGCGACAATGCCAATTATCCATGCGTACATCGCACGATACAAATAGCACGTTAAATGTTTCACTTACCCGTCATACACGATTGTGATTGAAATAGACGAAACAAAATCTGATCAGCAAAACTTTCATATCATTGAATGTGCCGGAAGTATTTGTTCAAAAGAAGAATTACGTTTAATCTTTGATTATTCATATTTGGATATTTTTAAAAAAGTCTCTTAACTCTTTCGTATCTCTGACTTTCCTAAAAGAAATGTGTTTATTTATATGGGGAAAGTTTTATAAGTTTTTGGAGGTGCTGATATCAAATTAAAAAGAAATTATCAATATTTAATTTTAAAATGGTGGATTCAAGATGATGATTGTGGAAAGCTGAAATATCGTATATTTAATATATGATACTGTGGATTAAGGTTCTTTTCTGATTAATAATTACGGATCAAAAGTTAAATTTAAAATGACTACGAAAAATGTAATATCGACGATATATGTAAGCTTGACTGGTTTTTTCTGAATACAAATTTTTCTGAATACAATTGTAAATCGAATGTAAAAATTTCAATCAATATAATACATCTGAAAGAGCTATTATAAACAGGACTCTCAGTTTTCAGACGAGCAACAGAAATAGTACGAATGGTGGCAGAAAATGGCCTAACGAAAGAGGGTTGCGGCGCCCAAGAAAAATTGGTAAAATTTATATACATAATTATATTTGATTGAAAATAATACATTTCAATCAAATATAATTATGTATATAAATTTTACCAATTTTCAAAGTGTGCGTTTTACTTTATATAGCTTGAATCTTTCTTTTTAAAATAAAATAATATCATGTAAATGGTTTAAAAATATTTGCTCTTATTATTATGTCTACTACTAAAAATAATTATCATTATTAAATAATAACATGAAAATAAGATAAAAAAGTTACTTCCAGCTGTAAAAAAATAATTTAAAAATTCTGCAAATTACCTAGTAATTAAAGACATCCATTAAAATCTAAAAATATTTAGATAAGCTTTTAAAAATTATAAAGCATGCATTCAAGACTCAAGCAGATATTTTTGACAGCACATCACTTACTATTCGGGTCGTGTATCCAACGTTTCTTGTCTCCAACTTTCATTATGCGGGGATCATCCTGAAAATAAGAAAGTTGACATGTTAGGAAAGATCAATTTTATATTCACTTTATACGGCGAATCTTATTTTGGGATATAACGAGGCATATAAGGATATAGATTTATTATATAGACTCGTTGAAGGCCATTATTTTCACATCGTCACGGAATCAAGGGTAAGTGGCATTTTGCGCCAAAATGCAATTCGATTGATTCGGTAAGAAAGCTGTCGGTACGTATACGTCGTAAGCACGTGAGCGGAGAATATGACGAACGATCGCTCGTCACGTGCACGAAATTCAGGGTTGCCTGGTAAAATAAGAACGCGTAATCTATATTCTCGAAGTTCAGGCCGAGGTCAAAGATAAAAAGAGAACGGGGTTCGAAGGGGCATGTTGGGACTAGAAGGACGAAGGGGAACGAGCTTGCGGAGAGAGCTTGCGTGATAGTTCACGTGCCAATTTGCAATACATACATATACAAAATTCGCAGATAATATCTAAAATACCAATGGGAAAATACATGAAATGTAGGTTGCTGACCACATTTTAAATACCGATCGTAAGTTACTGAGATTACATAAAATGACGCAGTCAAATTATAAAAATACATCCATCGAAGTATTGAACGCTTAAGTTTTGTAAAATTACATTATTCATCGATTGTAGCATCATCAGATGCATCGAATTATTGAAGACTTAGAATAAATAAATAAATATATGTAAGTGTGTATGTATATAAAATTTAAATATTCATATAAAACATACGTATTATACAAAATTTATATATTTATATACAAATTTATAAAAGAAATGCATATATCTCACAAGATATATAAAATTATATACGAATATCTTGTGTGTTAATTAATTACATATATGTTTTTTTATCCTAAAATTTAAATTATAAATTGTTTAAAAGAACTTTTATAAATATATGTAAGTGTGTATGTATATAAAATTTAAATATTTATATCAAACATATGTATACACAAAATTTATATATTTATATACATAAATTTATATATTTATATACATAATTTATATATTTATATACAAATTTATAAGAGAAACGCATA
>NW_017259317.1:80777-88727 GCF_001594045.1 Atta colombica | reverse complement strand
AACAAAATAAAGAAGTACAAGATACGTCCTAATTGTACTTTATACTATTGGATATCAAAAGAGCAATGCAATTCAATCTGTTGAGTTAAATAACATTTTGTTGTTTCACTCAATAACATTTTGTTAATTTTAACTTCCATATGTGTCAAAATGTAAATCAATTCATTTCTGTTAGTTTCAAAATAAACAGTGTCCGTATTAACGTATAAACTTAGTAAATAATAACTAAATTTTAATCAAATTTAATATATAAATTTAATATATAAATTTTCTTGAGTTAAGTTGTTTAACTTCATTTTAGTTAAATTAAGGATATATATTGAATAGGAACAATGATGACTTATAGAAATAGTTAAAAATAATTTTTGGTATTCATCACATATAAATTTAACAGATTATAATAAATTCTATCTATGACTCTGTTATTTGATATATATAACATATATTTTAGTTTAATTTTAATTATAAATTTCTTTTTATCATTATTCATGATTAATTTATGCATTAATTAACATGCATTTTATAATTTTTCATCATTCTTTTTTTTAATTCAGCATTCTTATTATTCTTGCATTGCAACCGTCCAACGAAACATTGAAATAATAACTTTATTTTTATGCTGTTATTATTAGATATAAAAAATTATAATATACTGCATTCTCTCTAAGAAACATTTTTCTATTTATATTTTTTATATGTGTCGACAAAGGATTGACCGTAAGAAGAATACACAGAAAATATATTACGCATTACATAAATATCTATTTTGATTTATATCAATTGGTTTGTTTTAATCCTTTGCGAGGCAGATTAATGTTTTTGAATGCATGTTACATATAATACGTACGGTAAGTGCAAAAAGTATTCGTACACAGAAAATATTTTTTAAAAAAACTTTATTTTTAAAAAGTAAATATTATTCAGCGAAAAATGAATTATCGAATTGATGTTGAATCAATATCAATACGATAATTTTAACATCAATTTGACGTCGATTCGACGTTTAATTGACATGAATCATTTCTTGCTAGGTAATTAACAATTTATTCATAAAGAATAAAATAGACTGTATATTTCTTAAAATTATATCTATCAAAAAAATGTGTATTAATTATAGAAAATATATCATTTGAAAAATAAGCGACAATTAAAAATTCTATAATTGTTTGGATGCTCAAAAAGTATTCGTACAATCAAGAAATTTAGCTTCTAAAATCAAGAATATATGTGAAGCTTTGTTTGTTTAAGTTAGAACAGAATATATTTATTGCATAAAATTACTAATTAATGTTTATTACAATATTTTTACAAATAAGATTTTTTTTATGGAAAATTTCTTTGTACGAGTACTTTTTGCTCTCACTGTATATATGCATGCAATCTCTCTCTCTCTCTCTCTCTCTCTCTCTCTCTCGTGTAATTTGTATATTTTATAATAAACAAAAATATTTAAACACGGTTTAAAACCGCTGCTTTTGAAGAACTGAAAGGTAATTTTCAAGATAAATTTTCGACGAAACAAACTTTTTTTACATGCGTAAGATAAATAATAAAAGTTCAAATCGAACGGATCAAAAGAAAATTGCGCATAGGTGCAAAATAGATCGGCCGCAATCATAAAATATTGCTGCTTTTCTCTAATTATACGACGACGTCTATTCTGCGGAATTACCGGAGTAGAGTCGTTGCAGGAAGTGCGGCGAGCCGCGCTTCGCGAAAATAAATGGCACGTATAACACGCGCCGAACGTTACCGCGAACAAATGGCCGCTGTAAACAGCTGTACGGTTCGCGCGAAGCGTTGGAGACGAGAAATGAAAATACAAAGCGCGACGACGCGTTATTTCGCAGCCAGTGCAAAAATGATCGCGCGAGATAGGAGAATCTTTCGCTGGACGATGAGGGGGAGGCAGGGAGGTGAAGAGTCCGGCAAAAATGTCCTGCAAAAATAAAAACCAGCACGGCGGTACGCGTTGTTATGAAATTACATTGAGTTCTATGAAAAATAAGATTGAGTATCGGGCGGTACTCTCGTTATGTCGCATTTTGCAATGGGGCGAGAGAGCGAAATTAATGATGTTTCACGATAATGAAAAAATTTGCGTTCAACAAAGAAAATTAATCAGTGAGCGCTTAGTGAAAGAATTAAAAGCAAGAACTAATCATATTAAAGACTCACTAACAAGTAAGTGCTATTATACATGTAAGTGCTATTGATTAGTTTTCTCTGCTGAACGCAACCATTGGTAGGAATGATGATTGTCACCGATGATCGCAATGAGTAGAGAAAGACGTGGAAGAATTATGTCCGATTGGGGAAAATCGGACACCAATGTAATTTTTCTGAATTTTCAACGGCTGTCGAGAAGCCGGTGCGAAGAATCGAGATACGTTTCTCTCAGTCGACGAACGTACGACCTAACGCCCCACTTTATCCCTGCGGACCACATCTGACAAATAGTCACTGCTTTAAGAAGCTGTCGTCTGGTCCTTTCATTGCGCTGTTTTATTGGATCTGATGCGAAATGTTTAGCAGAGTGGAATGTGTTAAAAATCGCGATTCAGCGCAATTTCGTCGACAATCGCCTTCATTTTATTTAAATCGTCGAATCTTTACCATTTTTAAATTTATATTTGCCTTTAATAATTAATTTGTGTAAATTATAGCATGAAAATATATAATTTTAATTATATATTATATAATCTTTTTTTTATTATATTCTAATTTATAATCAGAGAATCACTGTGATAAATTAGATAATTTATCTAACTTATTGTTAATTAAGATACAAGTAAAAAATTTACAAGTAAAAAATTATTCAGAAGAAAGAGAAGAGAAAAATGTGTATATTAAAATAAATTACTTATTATAGTAATATTAAATATAAATTATCTTAGAGATGATCACAAATTATTATTATTTATTTCAAGTTCTCTATAATAGATATTAATTTTGTTACATTACGTTATACTCCTAAAAATTATTCCTATTTTAATTTGTTATTTTTCTTTAGAAAATATTTAAATTCAATTTATATTTCTTCATTTTTTTTAAACTTCATTTTTCTTGATTGAAGGCTGATGTATTTAAAACACAATTCTTGGATTACACAGTACGAATTTCAAAAAATTTCGACTTATTAGGTGTACAACTTTGCTTCCGCCATTTTTTTCCGAAATTCGAGGCTTTATTGTAAAAAACTGGTTATACATTTATGATTCAAAGTATTGTCCATTGCTGGCCACTACTTTCTCTCATCTTTCGGGTAGCGTACAAATCCCGCGTCGAAAAAACTGGTCATCTTTTGAGGCTATCCACGAATCGATCCAATTTTTTATTTTTATCATAAGACCAATTTTCTTCATAAGACCGAAAGTGCTGATCAGCCAGGCCGTGTGCCATTGATCGAAATAAGTGATAGTCAGAGGGAGCAACGTTTGGGAATACGGCGGGTGGGGTAGGACTTCCATTTCAACGTTTCCAAGTATGTCTTGACCACTTTCGCAACATGGGGTCGAGCATTGTCATGCTGCAAAATCACTTTATCGTGTCTCTCGTTGTATTGCGGCCGTTTGTCTTTCAATGCTCGGCTCAAACGCATCAATTGCGTTCGATACCGATCGTCTGTGATTGTTTCAGTCGGTTTTAACAGTTCATAATACACTACGCCGAGCTGGTCCCACCAAATACAGAGCATGACCTTGGACGTCAAAATCACCGTTCTTGAAGCGTTGAAACCACTCACGACACGTTCTTTCACTAATAGCGGCCTCACCATAAGTATTTGAGAGCATTCGATGAACCTCAGCCGCAGATTTCTTCATATTGAAGCAAAGAATTAAAACCTCCCGCAAATGACGAGAATTTGACTCGTAAACTGACATTTTCAATCGAGAATAACTTTATAATGCAGGCACAAATCGACTAATGTTTCTATGGGGTTATGTTGACAGATGCCCAAGTATGATCTATTTATTTCGACCACCACTTACCGCTAAAGCCATCTATAGGAAAACTTTAATGTCACTTTTTGACGGAAATGCGATATTATGTGTATATTCAATATTGTAATGATAATGAATATGAATATTACATTAAAATCAATCTGATTGTAAGAGATACAAAAAAATATCCTATTCCAACATGTAAACTTTCTTTGTCATTGTTTTCGAAAAAAAAAATGCGAATTACGTAATTTTTATGTCATATTTTAATTTTATAAATAACAAATTTATTTTATTCTAACTACGTTAATTTGTTAACAGAATGTAATCTCACAAATACTTTATTATCTAATTTGACCTACAATAAAAGGATATTTGCTAGATAGAGAATCTACCTAGTAAATAAAACATACACCAGCCCGGTTACGTGGAAACCGGATGAATTTGCCGACAAATAGGAAAACTGTGGCGAATTCCGGCTTTTACCGTTGTTAAATTTATCGAGTTGCCGGATAAAGCTGAAAAACGGGCAGAAAATGCCGAAAAAAGAGCGTGAGAAAGAGGTGCAACCCGAAAAATCCTTACCGCGGACTTGGTCGCGCAGAAAATAGAACTCATACCTATCGTAGGAGAGAATATCGTTGTCGTAAAGAGTTTTATAACGCGTTAAAAGTTTATTGACCCTCATCTCAAAGGATGTCGCCGTAAAACCGCGATCGTTTCTACGAATGAGACTATAAGATTTATCCATTTGGAGAAAATAAAGAATGTCACACGCGCGTGCGCGCTGCACATGTTATATCAGTCTCTATATACGTGCCTCGTACACTATTAATTACAAATATTTATTTATTTATTTAAACAATACGTATGATTAATCGTACTATTTATGTGTCCAATATATCCAGTTTATATTTCTATCTAGTGAAATACATATGTATCGATATATGCCACCTTGCCCGTAATTTTCGCTATTTGTGTATCTAATAAATTGCTGTAGTAAATACACCGTGGGATACAACCTACATATTTATTCTAGAAATGCGACGGGCTTTAACGAACTGTTTTTATACGGGTTGCACCACACTGAATGAGACAGAGATAAATACGCAATGTTGCAACGAGCGAAAAGATTAATGCTATAAAATAACGAGAAATACAAACTATTATTTTTTTGCAATTATAAATGCAACATACAAACATGAAATTCCTCTTAAACTTCTTATGATATATGAATATGGTATTAACGCCGAATCTCATAAGCATGCATAAAATTTTAAAAGACCTTTGTACCACTTATGCGTCCATTGGACACCATCAGAGACCTCCACTCTTTGCAGGTAATACTATATTACGCGTTGCGCGTGATAAACATTACCACGATGAGCGCAGATACGATACGCGAGCGAAATAAATGGCCGACTCGTATCTAGTTGCAGCTTGCCAAGTGCAACGAGGTTGGCTGCATCAGCTTCACCACGTTCATTAACAAAATGTAGGCATCTACTGACATTCGCATCTCTCTCACACGGGCGGAACCGGCAACCACATACATCTGCGCGAATGCATAACTACTCGCTTTGTAATTCTGTTACTCTCCAACCGGAATAATTCGCCACTTTTCCTTGCACATGGCTACATATGAATTATTAGCGGCTACCGAAACGGCCTTTGAAGTTTGCGAGGTTGCTCTTGGACAGCAGCAGCTTAAACCATGAGACGAACAAAATTAAATCAATTCCAACCAAACGAACTTTTCACCTCGATGTCATTGTCTTGAGTTCCAGCTAAATCATGATACACATTGTATAGACGTACATATTTTATACATTTATGTAAAATTGAAGACCTGCTTTTGCCTGCCTAACTCATTCGAAGCTATGCCACACGATGAGCTATCAGTTTCCGCCAGAAAATTGCCAATAGCACCGCAATCAATCGCAATACGATTGTGTACGGCCCACGGCGCATTTGATTGTTCCGGACCAACTAGACATTAATAAATCGCATTTATCGTCTGGCACACATTGTCGTGTAACATTAAATAATATTCCATATAAAATCAAAAAACAAAAACGAATGATCATGTGTAATTTAATAAATCAACAAAAAAGTGTTAGTATGTATATAATTTTAGAAATCTTTTAGTTGGTAATTTTAAAAAAGAAAAGTGAAGAATAAATGATTGGAAACAGAAAATCAATATATCACTCCTTAAATATACGATTAATTAATATTTAAACATTGTTTCTGTCTTCGTAAATAAATAAATGCTATATATTTGTAATTATGTCGACTAATTTACCATATCATTACCAAACTTTACATCAAATCATTCCACGTAGAATAAATTGGACAATTAATTTATAGTTGCATTTATTGTTCGCTTTAAATTCACTTTAAAAAATTCAAAACAGAAATTTATTTATAATTTCATATATCATGTATTTCAATGTATGTATGTGTGTATGTATGTGCATTTTAGAATATTTCATATATATGTATAATTCTGACATTTGAAACTTTTTGCTATGCAATACATAAAATATATAAATAGAATTCTATTCTGTAAATATTATAAATCGTCTAAAATAAGTTTAAGATTTTAAACATAGATACAACAAAATTAAATATGCGATACGTTTCAAAGCAGATAATAAAAATTACATCAAGTTTCTACGATATATGAAGAATAGTGTCCCATCATACTGTCTCCAAGGCACACAATTACGTATTTTACTCTATTTTATTTATCTGCGCTTTGTGTTTGTATAAGGAGTAAGATAAATAGAAACTGTTTATCGATCGGTCGTGTACTATTCGTCGACATTGCGGGCTCGATTCGCTCAATCGGTGAGTTAATCTATTTTAAAAATACTGACTCGCGGAAAAGAAGTTGGATGAACTTTTCCATTCCGGCCGAATGAATAATTTGGTTTTTTCCTTCATGCGCCTTGTATATATCGTTTGGTTCGGACCCTTGGAGAAAATGTACGCAAAAGCACTACAATGAGAAAAAGAGAACACTAACGTTCATGAAACTTTAGTAATTAACCGCTCTTATACTCGGTCTTTCTTCCTTTGTTGTCGAACTTGTTGTGCACAAAAATTCAATAATCTTTACGGTCTTTGTTTCTAAAGTAATCACTAAAGCACATTTAATTTGAATCTTAGGTATCTCTATTGAAAAGACTTGAAAAAAAGACTATGATAACTGCGGCAAACTCATGCAGATAAATTAATGAATTTACACAATTGTACTTTCAATGATTCAAACATGAAAATTATATTTACAAAGATCTAATTATTATACTATTAATTAACCTTAAAAACCCGCTATCATACATAAGTTTGACATACAAGGGAATGAGATCGCTGAGCACTATAAGTCGTGTTTAATTTCAGTGATCAGCAGAGGTCAATTTAATAACAAACAATGTGATGATTTCAATTTTTAAGCAGTTTTGTGTGTGTGTGTGTGTGTGTGTGTGTGTGTGTGTATGTGTATTATTAATAAATTATTATTAATAAATACACGTCACGTTCAAGATTTTTTTTCATGCTTCTTATCTTTGTTAAATTTCGTGTGTGTCTTTTTCACTGTAGTCAAATATTACAACTCTTTACTTTCTGATGTATAATCTTCCTCTTCTCTTTCCTCTCTTCGTTCCGCTGGTTCTTACTATATTTTGTTTCATCTTTCGTAAATCTATTGTATGTGTCTCTTGTCTCTTAATTAATAATATCTTTTATTATACTTTGAATTTTTTTTGTTAGGCCTTGTATCAACCATATCGCTGTCGTTTCGTCAATTGCTAATATTTGTTTTATTATTATTATCTTCATTAATTTTATACATCACTTCAATTAATTTATAAGTACATGCCATAAAATTATTATTATTATTATGTATCTGTAAGTTATCGCTTTTGTAATAAGTAATTATTGCGATCAATGTACTGAATATGGACTAATAGAGTCCCAAACATTCATAATTATAATATAT
>NW_017259317.1:78192-80677 GCF_001594045.1 Atta colombica | reverse complement strand
TTGTTTCTACTACGCGTTCTTGTTGCTTATTGCCGCCAAAAGTTGAGTTTTCAGCAGTTTTCAGTTTTGGATTTAAGAGGATGTAGCATGGAGTATAGATATATATATATATAGAGAGAGAGAGAGAGATTCATGTTCCTTGTTTGTTTGATTTTGATATTCTTTTGTTTTTTTGTTCGAATATTTGATTTTTTATCTTTATAAATATAATTACAATAATATAACAATAAATACATACCATTTTAAGAATTTCATTGAATTTGATAGTGTACTCATTCTTTCTTTTTAAGTTAATCATTAAGTTATTTGTGGTTATATGTAACGAGATTAGAAATATTTTGTCATTAAAAACGTGAAATGTATTAAAACCTTGTGCTATAATATATTAATTAAAAGTGTCCTATTTCCTCCTATTGACACGTAAAATTTATGTATCAATAGCAATACTGTATGTCACTGAATATCGATAGCATTCTAAAATTAATGCATTATTGTTATAATAAATTCTAACAATGTAATTATGTTGCTAATATTGATCAGATATCGCTTTCTGATTTGAAATATAAGTTTCTGAATTATGTTATATAGGTATCTTATAAGTATTACTAACTACTCTGATCACGTTTTCACAATCGCACGACGTTGACGTGATAATTTTCAATAAAGCGCTCGTATTATTAGCGGACACGAAGCTTCACACGAGTTTGCCTTACAAACTGATTGCTCCCGCGAGATAGAAGAAAATCGTTCCTCGTGCCACGCCCATTATCAGTTTCTTTCGATCGGGTGAGCGCGGAAACGCGAATCTCGCTTTCCCATCGCGGCTCGCGTGAATTGCAAAAAGGATGGTAGGGATTTAGGTTAATCGGCTGCGGGTCCTCGACTGCAACAGCCCTCGAGGGCTTTGAAACGCAGCCAAGAGCACGAAATCGTTCATTCGCTCGCTTGCAATCGCGCGGACGTTACGTATGTCCACGTGGTCGCGGAAATTTCTCTATCCGATTAACGTGACAACCGCTTAAGGCTTTTCAAAGGTTGCACGAATTTACTCGCACTGCCAAGCACGACGCGAATCTCCTCGGTTCGTTTCGTCGCGCTGCGCTACTGGGAATTTCGTTGAATTATACGAATCCATAAATATTACTTCTGCGATATCCCAAAATGCAAACTTCGGTAACGGAGATATTCGGAAAAAAATCAACCGAAGCGAAGAAGAAATCATCTAGAAAAAAATTCCATTCGGACGTTATGGAAAGATAGCTTAACAGCTCGAAATTTTATTACGATTTGTTTCCGCAAAAAGCAATTATTACGGCACGTTTTATTCTATTTCTAAGATTCATGTTGGACGATCTATACGTGTCAGAATTCAGAACGGAATTCTATTTATAGTTTTATTGCCAATAGCACGAAATCATTTAAAGAATCAGAATATGTACGTATATTAAATATGTATTATAAAAACTCGTTTGAATAAGTCACAATTCTCATTGTATATAAAATATATATTAAAAGACGTACATCAAAAGACATAGCATAAAAAATTAAATAGGATACATAGAATAGAAATCTGATATTATTTACAATATCTTACATTGTATATTTTGATTAATATGTCCGATGAAAATAAAAAATTCGTAATTGAATATAAATTTTATCCATTAAAAATGTTCACATTTAAAAAATATTGATACTTATTCGAAACATTGTTCAAAAATATTTATTCATAAATAATTATTTTACGAGTATTTATACTTATTCAAACAAAATATGAACTAAAAAAGAAAACTCCTAATAAGCAATCCTTTTTTCTTAATTAGTGATCTATAGATAGTGATCTATAAATATTCAGATACACTTTTGTAGGGTATCATTTATTTTGTTACTTTCATACTAATCTTTCTACCTTTTTACTTTTTGAATGTGGATATTGTATATATACCTATTGTTACACATAATCGTATAGCGATTGGTTAAACATATTAGGTAACTTATTAACCATTATAGAACGTTTTAGCTCAAAAATTAATTTATGGTATTTGCTAAATTATCTTTTGTTTTAATTAAGAATACTTTAAACAATATCGATAATCTGGCTAGCATAACATTCCATTTACTTATACGAAATACTTACAAGATCACAAAAACATTCTATTATTGTAAGATCATCAAACTATCTGTCTTCTGGTATAAGCGTATCTATAGAACGACGTGTTTTCTTACAATCTTGACTTACTTGTAAGCAAGTTTAATCGCTCAACTGCTAATATAGCCTGTAAAATATTCTGCTTTTGAGCTTGATTAAAGTTTGAGAAACATTACCGAGGAGAAAATAAAAGCTATTTTGCTTTTGTTAAGGAATGTATTAAATAATGTAGTTATGATCAAGTGGAGTAAATGCGAAATCGAAAATAATGTGTGTGTGTGTGTGTGTGTGTGTGTGTGTGTGTGTGTGTATAAAATCGTATATTTATAAATATATTTA
>NW_017259317.1:74099-78092 GCF_001594045.1 Atta colombica | reverse complement strand
TATAATATTAATATATAAAAATTTTACACATACATATATGAATTTGTTTTGATTTTTCAATCGCAAATAAAATTATAAATAAAATATTTCAGATTTAAGCATACATTATAGATCGTAAAATGAGTTTAATTACGTAATTAAATGATGTAATTCAAAATACATAGGTACATATAATGTCTATTATATATTGGATATTAGAAACTACTCTAAAAGATTTGAAGGGGTAATTCCTCACACAAATTCAAGATGAAAACTTCATATGACCATATGTCTGAAACGACTTAGTTTCAAAGATATAGAGTATCAAAGTTGAAGGAAAAATTTCGTTTTTTCCAAAAAAATTTCAAAAACCACTCGAGTTATTTTGATGAAACTTTATATGTTTAAAGTTTTATCACTAACTCGAATGGATTTCAAAATTTTTGAAACGAAATTTTTCCTTCAACTTTGACATCCTGTATCTTTGAAACTAATAATAAACCGTTTCGGACATATGGTCGTACAAAGTTTTCGTCTTGAATTTGTATTAAAAATCATTCCTTAAAATCTATCAGAGTACTTAATATCCATATGTACACATTTTACAATTTAAAATACATTTAAATATAATTATATCCCTATGCGAATTATAGATCATCTAAATTTAATTATATAAAAATTACATTCACTTTAATGCCTATATTTCACAAAAATACTGTGCCCTTATTAAATCTGAATAAGAAATCTTGAAAACAATAAATGTTCCTCTTAAAAACAACTTTAAAGAAAGAATGAATTAAATTTGAGATTTAGGGAAAGATAAGATTTAATCAACGAATACAAGGAATAGGATGGAAATAAATAAATGAAATAAATACTGTAAGATGTAAAGGCTTTGCGTGTATCCTCTAAAGATAAGTTCACACGAGGATTCAAGTAAAGATTAGCACTATTGCAATGATATCGCAGTTCAAAATCCTTAGCGTATAGCAATCTTATTCGATTGTTGATGTAAACTTAACGTGCAATAGTATTGTTATATTATAGTACAGAAACTTAGTTATATTATAGTGCAAGCTCCAAACTCCAGCGATATTACCGCGCTATGTTGGAGCGAGGTAGCAGTCAACTAGGAAATATCATTTGAATATTTTCATTTAATAAACCAAGATATTTCGGCAGAGAATGCTCCTTTCAGTAGAGAAATATGTCGGATGGAAATTTGAGTGCGAGATAAATGTCACATGTTACATTCGAGAAAGAAACTTGGTATGCTTATTATAATGATCAATAATCTTTTATGTAAATGATAAAATGCAAATGTTAAAAATTTGATGATTATTAAAGAGTAAAAAAAACACAAAAATACTAAATCGAATGTAAAAAGTATTTTGCATGTTACCCACGTAATTATTTTTTACTAAAGGAAATATTTATTTCAACATAATCAAGATAATAAATATGTGCGTGATTAACTACAGTCAAATGGATAATATTAAACAATTTCAAAATTTATTCCAAATTGCAAAACTTAATTTACATTTACCATCTACTGCTATAAGCAGAGTTTATTATAAAATATTTCTCTGCCGTGTATCACATTTTTTTAAACATACAGTTTTTACATTCTTTCATAAATGGAAGTGCAGCGTTGTCGTTTTATTTATCGTTCCGTTGTTTTTAGCAAAATTGTTCTAGCTACGGGCGTTTTTCATTTACATTGTTGAAGCACGATACCGTTGAAGCACTGAATGTTATTCCGCGACACGCTGACAGATTTGTAATTGCCCTTTACTGAGTCATTACTCGATATTTTTTTCGCTAGAATTTTGTAATTTTTATATTTATAGGCAGATTTTAAATTTTTTACTGCAATTCCGACATTTTTATGTTGACAAAATAGACATCATCGGATGATGAAACGCGCAGCGGAATTAAAATAGCAATTAAAACAGCGATTCGTAATATTAGTTGTCGTATTTTCACGAGATATTCCATCAGCGTTCTATCAAAAAATGAAATTGTATTTCTTCGACTGCTAGATACTGTCGGGCCAACTGAGAATGTTAAGAATGTGTTTCGCGAAATGTTTCGCCACATTCCTCAAAATTTGTGATCCATAGATTCTAATACGAATCGTAAATTATTGTAGTCGATATCGCAGCATTGTTTGCTGACGACAGTGGCTGGAGATACGCGGACTTTACGAACTCGCACCCACGAAAGACGATGATCGTGGCGAAGCCACGAACAACTGCGCTTAACCGAAATGCTAGGATAAGAGGTCATCGGAGGTGACTCTCCATGGAGACCGAATTGCAACGGAATGTTGCAGGGTCCACTATAAAATGCATTACCTCCGGGACACGTTCGCCGTCGCGCTACGACCGGCTATATTCCTTGCTGGCGAACGTTTCTACATCGCGCGCACGGTCGTCGATCGTAAATCAGCTTATCGATACCACCGAACCGCGTTACTCTTCTCTTCTACCCTCCATCCCTCGTCTCGCAACAAACCCCGCCTCTTGTGTCCACTCTCTTTATTCTCTCCGTACGAAAAATCGCGTTGTGTCATTTGGCGCGACAAACCGACGCGTCGCTTGTAAAGATGCATAATACATGATGTAAATCTACGATGATTTATACAATTAATGTATGTAACATTAGTAACATTAGTAACATTAGTAACAGCGTATATCATCGTATATAATCTTGGCAAGTTCGTGTATCTCAGCAATTCGTAAAGATTCTTTGAGCAACAAAGATATGAATATCGCTCTTATTCATTTCTGTTTCTTGGAAAATTATAAAGTTTACATCCACGATCTGTAATTTGCGTCAGCAAATTCAGGATAGAATTATATATAAATATACATGAATGAATTTCTTATGCTATGTAATAATAGAAAAATAAAAAAATTTATCAGACATACATACATATATTGAAATACGCATACAAAAATATGCAATATATAAAACGAATGGAATTTTATCACTATTCTAAACTCTGATATGAATTGTAGATCATTGCGCTTTATGTTATATTCGACTTTAAACTGAAAGTGGAAACTTAAATATTTTTGTAGTAAATATTGTAACTATTAATGTAACTATTAATATTGCAATACGTACACTTGTTATGCAAGTAAATTTGAAATTCTCGCAGTTTTATAATAAAATTAAGAATTTTGTAGGTAGAATATTTTCATCAATAAAATTTTTAAAAAATATTCTTACAAAAATCCACATAAAAATCTTTTATCTAAATGAATTTTTTAAGATTTATTTTTGGATCGATAAATCGATCTATGTAGTAAAGTAAAATATGTAGAATACAAATTAAAAATAGTTTAGTCCAATTCGTAATAGATAGTACTCGTATATAATTCTCAAATATGATCAAAGCATTTCTATCAAATGCGACTTGTTTTCAATCATCACTTATGTCTAACAATTTATTGCAGCTTTTAATTATTATCATGTATTAATAATACTATAATATAACATTTTAAATTTATATTTTATCATTTCCGCATTAAGGGGATTCTAAAGTCATCTGTTTTACCGATTAAACACAATAATTTTTATAGAACGATATCGCATATAAGTATTATTTTTACAGATTTGGAAATCCTCCAAAATTAAAGTGTACATATTAATATGTGTCTACAGCTTGGAAATGTTATGTCGAGAACGACAAACATTTTTTAAATTATTTTTATCATTTTTTAAGTTCAAAAAGACGTCTAAAGTTGTCAAATCGTGGCATCTGCTTGATACAAAAGCTCTGTAATTTGTATCATACTTACGAAATTGAAAACTACAAATTAGTAGATTACATGAAGAAACAATGTCGAGTTTTTGAAATTATAGACTTAAACGTCTAATTAAAACAATATCGTTTTACGAAAATTTACGTATGTGTGCGTATGACATTGAAAGTAATATATAAAGATGTGTCGCATTTTATCGATAAAATACAGCGATCGGATTTCTCTTTATGATCCCCTTAAA
>NW_017259317.1:72114-73999 GCF_001594045.1 Atta colombica | reverse complement strand
ATATATATATATATATATATTCTGTTCACTATGCTGATCGCAAATCTATCATAGTCGCAAAAGTAAAATTCTGAAAGAAATAATGACGGGCGTATGAGTGTTCAAGCCATCGAAATATGGCGCTAATATTTTCAAAGCCAACTACTTTCTCTCCGTTAACATTTCAAAGAAAACTTACCTTTCTCGCATTTTTAAATGTCTGGATCCTTTTTTAAAGAGTTTCTCTTCCGAGCAAATCCTCAAAGAATAACGGAGAATAGTAAAGACTCTTTTTTCACCTTGTTACATCAGCTCCATTTTCCTGTCGATATTTATCTCAAAACCCATTAAAAAAATTAACACAAAAGATCAATTCTGTTAATTACTTTTCCCAACTCGAAAAAAATCCAACTTTATTCTCCATTATCTTATCTACGGGATTGTAATTGTTGGAATAAATCTAATTATAGAAAATGGATCTTTAGAAGAATCTTAAAAATAAGACTAATCAACTTATATCTACCGCTTATAAAGTATCGGCAAAGTTTATTCATAGATAGTATCCTAGTTCAGCGGCACGACAAAGCGAATTGACATAAAAATATCCATACTTGCTATTGTAAACACGTACATCTCGATCGCCGCATATTTTACTTTATAGCTTCTTACAACGTGCACGTTTAGGCAATAAAGTATCCTGCATGTGAGTAATATGTGACTCACAAATTTATTTCACCACGTACAAAGTAAAATTGAGCATGTATTAAAAAACAGATGGAATATATTCCCATACATAAAAGATAAATTCATCTCATTTGAAACTATGATCAAATTAGCAAAGTAGATGGCAGAAAGAAAAAACCTAGCAATCACAAGTGAGAATAGATTGAGGAAAAAAAAATCGATGGATGAAAAGTTAATCTACGAAAGACGAAGAAACTGAGGGTACTTATCTCGGGACAAGCAGCGAGCGAAACTCTAAAATTCGTGAATTTAAAAAAAATGAATTGCATCAGATGTGCATAAGCCATAGTTCACGTCTAATAATATCGCTTTACATGCCAGTGGAGAGACTGTAGCGATATGTAAACGGCTGCATATAATTTTTCAACCTACCACGCCTCGAAAGATCATAGTTATTTATAGTTGCGCGATAGAGCTCACCGCATTGCAAATAAGCCCGCCCCACGTCGAGTGCGACACAACATTGTTGTCGACGTTGGTGCGATTAACCCTTTCTCCCATACTCCAAGAGGCTTCGAAGTGATGTATTCGTTTCCACCTTCGATCATCGCATTTTTCTCACCGCGCCGCGAAAGTGCGTGACATTAAGAAAATCGCTATTAGCATAACGCGCGAATCCCACTCGACACTCCGATGGGAACTAACCTTTGCAATTTGCAAGAGTAATAGGAACTTTAAGATTTTTCCAATTCGCGGAGGTGAATCAATCCGATTACCAATTAAGATCGAGACTTAATCTACGGGAGATCTAAGAACCGTTTCTAGTCAGAACGAACCTGCACTTCACTACGAATGCCCGGAGTGATGACACCTTCGCGATTTCCTTCTTTCAAAACCAGCGCATTCGAATCACGGAATCACGAAAGAAAGATCGCCCGCCGATAAAGATGATAAGAGTCGTTTTATCGAAATTATTCTCAGGAGACCGCAAACTTTCGGGAATATCGTACGTCGTGCGAGCTAAATGTACTTCATCCTTTGTTCGTCATAAAACAGAGAGAAACGAAAAATTGCAGAGCAGAACTCTATGTGCGGTATACATTTGCAAAGAAAATATATACTTTTTACATAACTCATACGGAAATTCTTTGGATAATCTCATTTTGTGATGAATCATGGCAGTATTTTGTAAAACTTTAAATTGTTAATATTTATTTTAATT
>NW_017259317.1:71719-72014 GCF_001594045.1 Atta colombica | reverse complement strand
CTATATATTAATAGTTTTGTGAAAAATTCGCAAGATTATGGAGTTATAGACATATTTAGAATTAACAATGTTCATCAAAAAATAAGACACAAAGTCTATTAAGCACAATTTCACCATTTGTTTCAATTATGTAATAAATTTACTTTACAAATAAAAAATAACGCAATCTATTTCGACATATATAAAACATTTTGTTTGAATTCCAGATTTAATATTTAAATATCGCTGATAATCGCTGACTAATGATGTTGATATGCTTCGATATACATATAAAATGCAAATAATCGTGTGTAAT
>NW_017259317.1:69242-71619 GCF_001594045.1 Atta colombica | reverse complement strand
ATACATATAAAATGCAAATAATCGTGTGTAATACATTATATATATTATAAAAAATGGAGAAATTAGATGAACATTATAGATTATTAATGATGATGAATAAATATTTATTTGTTACAACATTGTAACATTCGGCTAAATTTGTATAGAGTTAATCGAATTATGCAACGTTCAACACTCTGAGAAAAATATAAAAAAAAAACTTACATAAGTACTTACATGTATATAATCGTGTATTTCGAAATAATTAAAAAAATTGTATTATTTTTAATTATTTCAAATTGTAGAGTAAATTGTTATAGAGTAAATTTGACATATGTATAAATTAATTTTATGTATCAATACATTTTATACAAATTTTATGTACATCTTATGTATATGTAATATCTAATATATATATGTAATATCTATGTAATATATATATAAGTATATTACATAAGATATATATGTATATAAAAATCCATTATTTCAAATTATTCATTATAATTGGACTTAATATTTAGGTATTTAGATTTAATGTCCGTTTCTGTCAATGTAGATTAACTTTAATCTCGGTTCGATTTTTTCCTAGAAAAACTCATCAATTCTTTTTTCAATTCTTAAAACTAGAAAAAGATAAAGAGCAAGTTGAACCGAAATTCAAGTTAATCTACATTAAAGCAAACAGGCATAAATCCATGAAAAAATAAAAGAATAACGTCAACGAATGCAAGATATCGCTGACAGTTGCGACAGCTCGCCTGAAAGGAACATTATACGACGGCGAATGCTATATAATATCATGAGATCAGCATGCAGAAAAAACACCTTTATATGTACGTACCGTACACAGATAAATATATGTAGCCGCTCCGGAATATTTTCGCGCATCCATATTTCCCACTCACGCGTGCATGTGCATGCGTCATCGCGAAAGCAGAGAAAGGAAACGTGCGATGTGTAAGTGACACAATCGCATATGACGTGTAAGTGAGTAGCCGAAGGTGCCGAAGATTAATAATACGAAGGGGTATCGTACTCCGAACCACGTTATTACATGCATTCTCGTTAGTGGTGCGGCGATGATCGGGTGCTCAAGACGCGTGTCGATACGGAGAACACGAAATTTTATAACCTGTTACGCGATGTTACGCCATAGCGTACTGGAGCACGCACGTGATTCCATCTGAAATATTACATCGATCGCTTCCGAAGGAAACTTACGATCAGCTGAAAAATAACTATCCTGCGGACAAGAAGTGGCGTCGAGCGCACTTTCGATTGCGCGAATGTATATCGAAAGCCATACCAATGAATTCTTCGTATACAAATAAATGTCATAAAAGCCGATGGGATTCATTTCGAAATGATTATTAGCGATTTTCATTAAATTAGTTTCTTAACAAGAAGATCATATTCATAAATAAAATTTTCGCACAAATATTATATATAATACGATCTTGTACATGTATTTAAGAAAAATAAATAATTCTTTGAAGAATTTGTATAAGTAGTAACAGCAAAAACAATGCAAAATTACATTTTAAAAAATTACATTTTAATATAATAAATAATAAATAATAATAATAACAATAAATCTGGATATATTTAAATCTATGTATTTCTAGAATTCTCTTCATGATATCAAACTTTACGATATCTATTTTACTGATTGATGTAGTACTTTAAAGTACATCAGTATCATTTAACTTAAAATGAAGTCTCCTGATAATTGTCTTCATGATAGCATATTGTTTATACAATAGAAAATAATAGTTGCTTGCCTTATTATCGATAAGTCCAAGTGTTCAAGACTATATCGGAAAAAACTTGATGAAGTATAGATCGAGAGGAAGCCGAGATTGTCGAGTTACTACTGAAAATAAGGGATAGAGGAAGAGCATTTTTCGACCATATCGCGAGAGTTTGACGGTCGAAAATGCTGCAATGCCTCGAAACGTATAACGTGTTTCTGCAACGGTAGCGCGCATATGTATTTGTATTCCATTAATACATGCACGTGCATACGTGTACAAGGCTGCATTCACACAACACGCCATGTACCGAAACAATATGCATAAAACATAAACCACATACACGTAGATGACGACATCGATTCATCGCAGATAGTGGACGATCGAACGGATTTGTTCGTTTCCTCGCTATTTTACACGTTCTAAAACAAAAAGAAATTGGAAAGCAGACGCTCAATCGGATTTCGTATTCTTTGCAATTTTACACATCCTAAGCCAAAGAGAAATTGGAAAGTGGAGAGAACATGAGAACATTTTATGCAAATGATGCGACGATTACGCGGTTAATTAGAGTGTAAATGCGATTTTTCGTAATGTTACGTAATAAAGATAAAAGCTTTTATCCGCTTTCAATTAACATCTTGCAT
>NW_017259317.1:59197-69142 GCF_001594045.1 Atta colombica | reverse complement strand
ATATATATGCATAATAATAATTATAATACTTTAATCAGTAAAAATTTAATTTCTTTTTGAATAAAACTGATTACCTAGGTCTGGTAGTTAGAAAATAAAACTAAATAGCTATTATTTTGTAATGAGTGAACAGAACAAAGTAAATATTATACTATTAAAAAAAAAATTATAAAAGAAACCTGTCATTTTTATTAGTATGTAATGCAAAAAGAATACAAATTTATATAAATATTAAAAGAACTAAAATAATCAGACTTCAGTGATATATTTTCAAAATAACGATCTTGTACAATAATCAAGTCATTTGGAAAACTACTTAAATATATTTTCTAATATTAATAACTATAACTTTGAAAAATTCCAGGTAAACTTCTTTCATAGAAATGGCTTATGTAGAGATCTTTCAAAGAATATATATCACTGAGTCATGCAAGCAACCAATTTTTTCGACTCTTTTATGTTCATTTACAAATTCATGTATATGTACATGTTTTTGCATTATATGCTAATAAAAATTATAGGTTTGTTTTTCAGAATATTTAGGTCATTTCGTTTTATCTATTCATTACAATAGCATCAATTTTTCGATTGTCATCCTGTACGTTGTGACGTATTAAATAGTAGAATAAATTTAAAAGTCTTTGGTTTATTTGTCAACTTAATTGAATATAAAAGGGACTGAATATAAAAGAAGCTAGCTAATTTCATTACTGTGTAAATATGTTAACTAACTTATTTTTTCGTTTAGGTAAGATGTCAACTCACATATATCCACACGTATAATGCAACATGTGACAAATCCGTTTATCCTTGGTGTACCCTTAGGTATCGCTCGCTTCATTATTCTCGCATTAAACGCATACAGGTTCCCTTATTTTCCGCCAGCAAAATACACCGTTATGCCTTTATTTATGAACCAAGTCTCATGCGACTTACTGACGGTAGGATCCACTTTGTCGTTCTCTTTCGATTCAACAGCAGCATCTAGTGGCTCTTACAATTCTCGTTCAAATGAAAGTAACACAGTTTCCTATACGAAATCACTTTGACTTCCCACGTCAAAGACAACTAAACAAATGAGAGTAATAAGAAAACATCGAGAAGAATTGCGAAATTGTTAAAGTTAATGTTCACACATACACACACAAAATTCTAGCTACATTTATGCAACTGTTGTAGCAACTTCATCTCGATGCAATTGCCGACAAAATATAAAAAATATATTAAAATATACAATAATAAAAAAAATGTTCTGTTTAAATAAAAAAATATAGTATAAATATTCTGTTTAAAATGTATTAATATTGTAAACTAATATTTAATAACTCAATTAATTATATATGTCGCTTAAAGCGATAGATTCAAATAAAAGACATTACATTACTATTTTATTCATAATAATGTATACATATTATTGTTCACTAGAAGTCAGACATTCACATAAATATTAAAAGATCATGAAAAAATTAGGCTATTATTAACAATAATTGCGTTATTTTTTTATATATTTTTTAGCACTTATATACGCACCAATATCAATTACAAAAGATTTATAAATTATTTTTAATTTTATATGATAAAATATGTACTACACTATTACCTATACATTATAGCACGAGCCCACGCCTGTGTTCCGTGTTCTCTCTGAGCAAATTTTTGAAATTTATTGATTATATTGTCAATGTTCTACGAAACAAAGATAATATATTTTACCATACAAAATAAAAAAAATTTATAAGCTTTTGCTTTTTGATTAGTGTGTATCATGTGTATAAGTATTCTAAAATATGTAAAAGAATAATACAACTGCTGTTTTATAATGTTCAAATTTTTTACACGATTATTCGATCAAATTTATGGGGGTGTTCAAACTTCCCAAAACTAGTAGTGTATATTTACTGTAATTTTTACCTTTTTTATGAGAATAATATTTAATATTTAAAATAAAAGAATAAAAGCCATGTAAAAGTATAAGCTATAATTACATATAAGCTACAATTACAGAATTGATTTTATTGTTATTAAAAGTATCAGCTTGGATAGAAAATTTCGTAGTTTAATTGCCGGGACACTTGCGACAATAAAGATTCAAAAATTATGAAGAACATAATGATTTCCAATAGAAAATATTTGCAAATGGAAAAGTCGGTCATGCGAATTCATTCGAAGAACATATACCAAATATTGATTTTCCGCCCGAGATGCCCTGCAGATGTAAGGATGATGAACCGAGCGCATCCGCCGAAAGTGCAATACTGCTCGGAAGTAGTAGGTCGGCAGCAGAAATCGATGTATTTTCCAGCAACAAATAAATTGTTGATGACAGTCCTACGCCGGGATGCAACACACCCGGAAATGGAATACTATCGGCTCGTCGCTTTTCTGTGGCGATTGCGCATTGGTAGATGAAAATATCTTCTGACCTCCCGTATCCATTTTCGTTCGCCTTGTAGAAGGTCAACTCCATGAAACCACAAAACTATATATCTGTATCTTCATATAGAAAGACCGATCTTTTCATTCTAGCTGGGAAATTGAAGAACTCGCGGAATATGGAAATCAAAATAAATTCGACGTCTATTTTTATCATTTGCTTGCAATTGAGAACGTCAAGGCTGATCGTTGAAATCTCAAAAGAGATTCGAATAACGGATCTGCAACGAAATGTTACGTGAATGTTGTGACACATTGACAGGTTTTAGCAAAACGTTGCGAAACGTTCACGACAGGATATCGCAGTGACGGATGAATAAAACCTCGTCGTTCCAGTTCGCAATAACATCTAAAGTTCGCGCGCAACTCTAGTCGATACGTCTTAAAGCCCCGTAAAGCTCCGAAAAATCGACTGACCGATGAGTTTTGGAATTGCTTTTGCCGATCTATTCCCTTCGTAAAATGAGGAAAGTATAGTAAGTTAAAGACAGCTTGCAAGCACGACACCAATGTATGTATGCACGACAAACGGGAAAAATGGTGGGATGAGATGAAAGCAGTTTACAAAGCGGCTACATTATCCGCAAGAATTTGAAAGACCGAAAGCAATTCCAGTCCCTCATACACAAAGAAGGGATCTGCGCTTTATTGGCTCCGAAGCTCATCTTGTCCGTGCAACGAGACGACGGAGATGCGAAGCGTGTTTTCGTAAAACGCTGGAACATCTTAATCCTTGAAAATTGTATCAGGAAATGTCCGAATCAGTCAATTTGCAACGAGGCGAACGGTGCGTTGCACGCAACAAATTAAATTCCTTCTCGTCCACGATATCCTAATTTGTTCAAAATAATTTTTTAGCAATTGTACGTTTTTACGTACATAGAAATATCAGGGTGTTCTATATATATCTATCAAATATTTTACAACTATTTCGAAGATCAATTGATTAAAAATTCAAATTTTGTTTTGCTGTAATAACAGAGAAAAAATTTTATTTTGTGCTGTTGCAAGTGGGTGTTTTCTAGCAAGGTAACATAACGAACACAGTATAACATGAATCATTACATCCTTGTTGTTTGCCTATATTAAACAAGAATGAAACGATTCACTGTGTTATACAATATCTGACTGTATCCTTGCTGGAAAACGTCCAGTATTAGAATCTTTCTTTCGTATCGCGAAGAATAATTCTAGATACTTGAGAACAATCTCATTGTTTCAGATCTTCATGAAATCAAAATCATGTTTATACATAAAAATTAGAATTAAAATAACATAATTTATTACAGAGGGTTTATGTAAAATAATAAGAGAATCTTCTTTTTTTATCGTAAAGAACATTTAATTTACGTCCTAAATCTAGATTTCCTTTCTTTTATAATAGAAATAAAAAAAAACATAGTAATAAGAAAAACATAGTAATTAATCAATAATATAAAACAGTCAATAATATAAAATATTGTCATTATCTTAATAAACGCAATGTCTGTAACAAATATTCGAACGCCAAGTAAGTCGAGATATCAAAGATCGAGAAAATGTCTCGATTTTCTGATATATTTTAATATCTATATTAATTTAAAAAATTTGTACATTTTTTCCAGTTGTGTCCAAGTTCTTCATATCTCTGTTGTTTGTTAATTGTGTGTTAATTGTAAAACTGACAAACATTGCGACGATCAAGGTATCTATTTTATGAGACGAATTCACAGAGAAATGTTCGAGCGTCTGGATACGACGCGACGGACGGTCCTGCCGAATCGGTTAATCGCGCGGGTCAAGATGTTCAATTTTCACGACACGAAGCAAACGGACGACTGATTCGACGATGTCCCGCAGGTAAAGCAAACAGAGTGCGAATTCGAACGGATGATGATGTCAGGGACAAGGATATCCGGCCTGGGATACTCGGGAGCCGTTAGATTCCCGTCGGGTAGGACAAACAAACCTACCGACGCGACATAACTCTAAGGAACTGGAACTGAGGGAACGGACATAAATGGATTTGCAAAGACGAAATTGCGAAACGGCAGGAAGCGACGGCCGAAATTCACCATTACGCGCATCAACTAAGTCTGTCATCTCGATCGCGACGAGGTCAATCGGCGCAGTCTGGAAGCAGAAGAATTGGTCTAAAAATCGTTCAATTGAAATAAATTGCTATCTTGAGGTAAAACGAACATACATAACAGCTTTTTATATTCGATATAAAGACTGCAATCGAAATAAGGAAAAAAGGAATTTAATTAAATATTGTTGCGTCAAAGTAATGCTGTAATTGTTTTTTAATATGAATAGTCATTTTCAATGTGTTTTTGTCTGCTGAAAACGAATCTGTTAGCTAAATTTGGCTATCACGTCACAATTTTAAGAATAATTTAAAAAAAAAAATTTTTAAACAATGATTTTGAAGATTTTAAGATATTCTAACATCGACAATTTTTGTTCTAAATTTTATTAAATTAATCACGTAAAAATATCAACGTTTAGTTTTAAAATACATTTTATTTCCTTTCGATATAATTTTTGTTTTCCAGATGAGCAATTTAAAAATAGCTCTTTTACCATCACTTTGAAAAATATAGGTGTGGATTTAACAGCGTGGGATTTCTATATAGTTCTCACCATATTGGTGTTAATATTAACACCAAAACGATGAAAATTATATAGAAATCATATGATGATAAATCCATATTTTTTAGAATGTAATACATGGAAAAGATATTCCATTTTAATTCTACATTGTGTGAAAAGTAAGTGCTTTTATATTTACATAATACAATCTCTCGGATCATACTAAATTAAAAATTAATATGAAATTGACACAATACAATACCATTTGAAAATTATAATCTTTAATGATTCAAAATTATAAACTTTCTGCTATATTATATGTTGTTAATTTCATTGCTTTTTGTCCGATTTAGTCCGATTATATTATGTAAGTACAAAAGCACTTACTTTCAACACAATATGAAACTAAAATGGAATAAAGTACTTTTTCCATATGCATTACACGAGAGAAGAGCTATTTTCAAATGGCCATGCATATATCGAAAACAAATAGTCATATCGAAATGAAACAAAACGCATTTTAAAGCTAAAAGTTTATATATAGTTTCACGTGGCATAAAATTTAGAAAAAAAAATTTGTTCCCGATGCTATGTCATAAAAACTTTCAAAATCGTCGCTTTTTATTTTTTTTTATGCCTTTTTTTTGAAACTGTCACGTGATAACCAAATATTTGGCCAACAGATTCATATTCAGCAAATAAAAATACATCGGATATGACTATTGACACTTGTGTTAAGAAATGATGGATAATGGTTGGATAATGTAATCAACGATTATTTTAATATAAATTTAAAAAGCCTAAGTTAATTTCTATAATCTACATTTTATAAAAATTTCTTAACTTTCTTCCTAAATGTAAAAAATAAATTTGGAATGTAACATACATATGGTATAACCAACTTGATATAAAATTTATTTTAGCATTTATTTTTTATACACAGTTATTTTAAACTCTCATCCACTATATTACAAATCCACTTTCTGTGGATCAAAATCAAACATAAAAAAAATACAATGAAAGAAAAGATTGGTTGCTGCAGCAAATTAGATGATAAAATGGCATAGCATTTTTTAATTGGCTGCAGCAGCCAATTTTTTGTTGTAGCAGCCAATTAAAAGTACTATACCGTATTCAATCAATTTTTTCTTTCAGTCTATCTATATAATGTATTGTATAATATTTATCACTTTAGATGCAAAATTGTTACAGCTTACTGATTCGTGAAAGAAGTCAAATAAAATCGACTGTATTATTTATCTTCCATTTTTGAACACACGCGAATTGGGCAATCAATCGAGGACGGATGATTTCGTTGCAATTTCGGTCCGCCAATCACGTCTGAATCGCGAGAAAGATGTAATAAAGAAACAAGAGGATAGCGAAGACAAGTGCGATGACAATTTGAACTACGGTAGTTCTGTGGACGATCGAGTTTCGAAAAAGAGCGAAGGTGAGCGCGAAAATCCGATTGCGTTTCGCTTGGTTGGCACTTGATAAGATCAAGTGAACTATCAACCGATAAGAAAAATGAAGAACAAAAATGCGAAAAAAGAAGAAATCGAAACAGATGATTATTTAAAAAAATTTGTTTATAATACACTAAAAGAAAAGATTGGCTGCTGTAGCAAATTAGACGGTAAAATATGGCATTTTTAGTTGGCTACAGCAGCCAATTTTTGATTACGTTAGCCAATCGAAATCCTATATTGACATTGCGAATAGATTAACGCAAAAATTGACTGTTGCAGCCAATTAAAAATACTATGCCATATTTTATTATCTAATTTACTGTAGCAGCCAATCTTTTCTTTCAGTATTTTATCTTATTTGATTCACAAAACGTCGCGTGCGGATCAAACAGTGATTCACGACCCATTAAAGATTAAAATTATAGCAACAATTAACGCCAAATGATTTGACTGCGCAAGGGATAGCGCTGTCGCATTAATATTCACATGGCATAGATGAACGCAAAACATGACGGAAGCCCCAGGCAAAGACTTGACATTGATTGGTATACGACAATGTAGATACCATCAAAAGCGATTACATCATATGTGGACAGGATTTCCATTGCAGATAGGATTTCCATTGCATTACATCTGTGCACATAAACGCACGATTATGTTTCCAATTTTTTTTTGGAACAGATGAAATGACAGATTATAGATAATAATTAAACTCTGCAAACCTAAATTATCAAGAAAGAAATCTTACTGAGAAAATAAAAAATCCATAAAGCATATTTCTCTCAAGAAATTAAAAAAAACTAGATGTAAAATATCTTAAAACAAGAAGATTACATTTTTATAATAATGTATCTATATTATTTTTTTAAAGAATGTTTTGTATTTATATAATTGTCAAATTTTTGTATTTATGTAATTTTTTTGTGTAAATTAAGAATATGGTATACTTTTAAATTTTTTTTTAATTATATTTCTAATCTAATTTAAAAGAGAAAAAAAGAAATAAAATATGTTATGTATGTCGTATTCATATATTATAAGCATAAAACATTTAATTTCTAATCTAATCATAATGTGTGACATACATACATAAATATATGTTTAATTTCGTTCAACATATATCTATTTAATTACTTAATTAATGCTGTATAACCATTTATTTATATTCTTGATATGGATAAATTCCTGATATGGTTTTATCAAAATTATTCACAATTATTCGATTGGAAAACATCGATATGAAAATCATTAAAGTATTAATGACACAGTTAATACAAAATACAAATAAAATTGAATTGCATTAAATAAAATATAAATGTAATAAAAATATCAATGGACAATTTGAGAATATTTTATAACTTAATAGCCTATTGTTTTAAGCATATTATTAAATTTAATCTCCTATTAAATCTTCTTTTAAATCGTCACACAATATATTTATTATTTTATATAAAAACAATACTTAAATGTGATACACATAGTGTCAAATTTAACCATTGTTTCAATATAAAATAACGGCATAATGATTTATAGGAACAAACGACATAAATTAAGTTAAATTTAACACTATAGATTTAACAGTGCAATTTTTCTTATTTCAATAGAGAAAAAAACAAAAAGAAAGAACTTAATGCACTTCATCTTCTCTCCGTATAATGCCATTTACAGAGATCCGCGATTTCCGCACGAGTGCGATTCAGGAAGTGGAAGGCGTCGAGTAGCATCAGAAAACTTTATTGTCGGATTTAAATTGCAATTCGCGGTATACATGTACATGGGTGATTGTGGAAGTAGCGGATCTCGTGGAGACGCGCGCTCGAGCTCGGGTCGCCAGCAAATTGTTTTCCCGATTATTCCGGAAAACCAGACCGCCGACCGTTGGCAATCAGAAACCGTGCGAATCTGTATCCGTTTGACCCTCAATGCAATCCGCGAATTCTGTGTCAGACGACGGTCAATCGGTGGCATCCACCGTGTATAAAGCTGCACTCAACGAACATATTACCAACAAAGTCGATCGATCTACTATCTATTAGACGTTATACCTTCTTGCATTACAACTTCGAATACTCTAGTCCCTAAATACTCTAGCATCTCTAAACTTCTAAATTTACATATCATTGGCAAAATATAATTACAAATTCATATCATCGAATTGTATTATCTAATCACATATAGCATTAATTTTTCAATGAGTTTGAGGAAATTCTTTGATTTTTTAATGTAAAAAGTTCTGTTTTATTACAGCTTGAAAATGAATTTACAATTAACACTACATATACTATGTAGAATGTCAATATGCCAAATTTATAGCCATAAATTAAAATTATATTCTATTTATAACTTATTCTGTTTATTCTTTCCTTTTTCTCGCCCTCCCTCTCTCTCTCTCTCGCTCCGATTTATCTTCACCTGTAATTTGTTATTAGCCTTCTTTAATATTTTTTTCGTTCAAATAGTATAATTACCATATTCTCGCGATCTCTAAATGTCGTAAAATCGTTGAATTTGTAACTCAGAATATAGTTAGCGCACTCCCGTAATCCGCTTGTTTTTACGTACTTTACGGAAATGCCTTACTATGCGCACCGTCATCGTACTGCTGTTGCTGCGGATTCACCGCGTCATGGAGAATTAGAGACGGTCTTCTGTCGGGATACACGTGTGCAAACGTGAGAGCATACACGTCAGTAAGGGATAAAAACTTCCCAGAAAATGTTCCTCGAGCTGGTCAGTTATGTATAATTAGAGTGAGCAAGTACTATTCTACCACGTCGAGAAAATCTGACCAACGTTACTCGGGCAAACGAGATTGCCTTAGGCAGTGCCGCGAGATAAGAAGTGCGCGCCGACGAGAAGAAGCTACGGTGAGATTCTCACAAGAATTTTCCAGTTATATTATTTTACCATACGCTAATGGCAAGGAATGGAAGAGGATTTTGATAAGGATAGCTTCATACATATTTTTAATCTCTATATATGTATAATGTATACTAAAAAAATATATATATATACAGGGTGTTTCACAACTATCGCATTCTTTCTCTTAAGGATGCATTCTTGAAGTAATTTTGAGATGAAAATCCTAATATGATATGATAAAATGTCGAGACTATAATAATTTTCTGAATTATAAGCTAACTTTAAATACTTATAAGTCAAAAACTATTATAGCTTCGACATTTTTGTATTAAGATTTTCGTCTCAAAATTACCTCAAGAATATTCTTAAGAAGAAATACGGTAGTTGTGAGACATCCTGTATATATACATATAAAGTACGCAAACATCAGAACATGATGTGCTGCAAAATATTGGATTATATAAATAATTAGTTACCTATGAAAAATCTAAGACGCATAAATAAGAGAATAATATTATAATAAGAGAATAATTAATCACTTTTTATTCAAGCAAAAATCTTTTTTAATAATATCTAGTGAAATATTCATTCTCTGATCATTCTC
>NW_017259317.1:55329-59097 GCF_001594045.1 Atta colombica | reverse complement strand
TTATTATATCGGTATTATTCATAGTACTTCAGATACATTCTTTTTCATCCGGAAGCTTTGTGCGAATGAATATATATATACGAAATGATAAAAGAAAGAAATAATAAAGCTAAATCCATTGTTCATTTTTATATTTAAAATGATATGAATTAAAAACAATTGCAAAATAATAATGACTTGGCTAGTTTAATAATGCAGTAAAGTCTCTACGCTGTTGATTCAACTGACTGTTTCATATATGGAGAAACTTTGAAATATAAAGCTTCATGTTTAATAGCGCAAGATATTCATACATCGTACGTTATGTGCTTCCAGTTATGCTCTTTAAATCAAATGATTTTGCCCGTACCTTTTGCTAAAAGCATTTACCTTTGGTTATTATCCATATAACCCATTACGCCGACGAGAGTCGCTGTATGTTGCGAAATGTAATAATTGGAGAATGTGTAAAGATAAAAGCATTTTGCCGCGTGATCGTTACGCGAGATTCTACCTATCGTAGGAAATTACTCCGGCTGCTACACTCCCTAATAATGGCTATAAAATCACTGCATATTACATTTTGTTTGTTAAATTGACAACTCTCTGCATAATAATTTCGCTATAATCTTTACGCTGGCATATAGTATGAGCGTATAGTATGAGAGAGAGAGAGAGAGAGAGAGAGAGAGGGGGAGAGAGAGCTTCTCAGAAGTCAAATTATAAATCATTTAATCCACTTTTCGTAAATTTCTTTATTTATATTATTATAATTCAAAATTAAATCAGTAAAAGAATTCCTATTTTCGGTCAAAACGAATCTTTAGTACAAATATCTTTAAATATTTTGGTATGAATTTATTATACAATATACATATAAATTTATATATTGTATATATTCAATTCTGCAAACGCCAAAATCTTTTTCGATTTTGAAATGCTATCGTATATTTCTTAATTTTAACATCAGAACATACTAATTTGGAATTTCATCGATTTTCTTACTTTCTGTTTAAAGTCGATTAATCTAGCTTTGCCTCGCATTTTTCGTCCTGTAATGTTGTTAAACTGTCAGTAATGCCGCTTATCGGAGGAGTTTTGTCAAGAACGCAAAAGCGGTCCTCGAAACAAGAAACACCGTGCAGGCATGGCATCGCGACCGAGTTCGCATCGAAAAGTTCCGAAGAAGTTTTCATTCGGAAACTTTTCCATCGCGCCCGCCCTCGCACGCTCTCTTTGTATGTACGTGTTTCAACTCGATTATAAAATAACGTCGCACCTCGCTGCTTCTCTCCGCCAATTGAAAAATGACGAGCACGTAACGCAGAAATATGCTTGCAGAATGCAATCGCGTTCGATAACTTGTCCAACGCAGCTTGGTTTATACTTGTTATCATAAACACGATGTATTCTCGTCAGGGTTTTATTGAAAAAGTAATAGAAAACATATAACAAAAATAAATAAATATTTACATAGGGAAAGACAATGTTTCCATAGTTCCTAAGTTTCTATTTTATGACATTTCTTGTTATAAATATAAAAAATACAAGTAGAAGATTAATGATGTAAGACATTTATCTTTTGAAGGGATTTTAGTAAATCTACTTTCATATATTATTTAAAAAAAGTTATTTGATTTTTCAAAACTGTATCCTTCTTATTAATGAGGCTATTTTCTAGTTAACATGTTAAACTGCAATGCAATGATAAAAGAATGTAAATTCATAAATAACAATAAAATAATCGAAGTGACTTGCATGGTATTATTGTTTAAAAAAGCCATTGTAATAAAACTAAATATAAGTGATTAATCGATATTAATTTACAAACATATCCACTAGAGGGATGCTAGAAACTGAATATTTCACTCTAATTATAATTAAAGTGTAACGTATGTCACACTATTGTCTAACAGTTCGTTAAGATTCCTATTGCGCCCACGACGGGGCTTTTCAATGTCAACTATAGACATTCACCACATGTTCATGCGGCAAGATAACGGGATAGCGACAGGAAGACAGGCGTGTTACGTAAGAGAATAGCTGGAAAGGGAAATACGCTCAATTATAAACGAGGAGTGATATAGACCTAGCGGCATGTAGGCCCGCCCCTGGGATTACAATTTAGATGAGAGGATTTCACGGAGAACGAAGAACAGTGGAGACTCACAAATAATCGTACTGCTCGCTCTACATATCCCTTTCTTCCTGTATGAGTGATATGCATATCCGTCTAAAATTCTTCTGACACTTCTGTCCTAGCCAATCAACTTCTCTTATATATCATGTCTCTTGCAAAAAAATCTATTAGATCAACACCGGACATTTCAAAAAGCTGAAACCGAAACGGAAAAAGGAACAAAAAGCAATATTATGCAAGTAACGTGAATCCAAAGTGGATCGAAAGCAAAGACCTTCTGAGAATTTGAAACGTTTCGATCTTCACGTCCATCACGATTCGCACGATTTTCGGATAATATATAAGCATGTATCCATAAATTTTGTAACACATTATAGAGATTAACCCAAAGTACTATGCATATTTTTGATTCAATATTATCTAAATTTTTTGATAAAGTACAGTCTCAAATTCTCACACTTCAGCGTGGAATTCTTTTTTCAGTATCTTGATTGCCACGTAGCTTCTAACAGTCTACATTTCTGTAAAAATTTTCTCTTAAAGAATCTTAGAAATCCTCAAATTGAGAAAAGACGAGCAGTAGTAAACATAAATTCAACGAGCAAATAAAGTTTCACGCACGATGCTTTCAAGCATAAAATAATAATTTTCTGTGAAAACGTTTCATAAAATAAAACGATATACTTGATTTCACGAGCAAACCGCTTGAAGAAAACAATAACGAACGTAAACCGTAATTAGATATAGAAGGCTCGCAATGCAAGCCTATCCGTAAATCACAATTAACGCAGAGTGTGACAACGCAAACCGAAGTCAACCAAGCAATCGGGTTACCACTCCATTAACGTACAATCAGAGACACTCCGTTGCTTGGAAAATACGAGTGCTCTCACAATTCGACAAGAACGGTAAAATCAATGTTCATTTGCTACTGCAGAATAAAACAGCAAACGTGGTTTTCTTTTAAATATCTGTGTCTGTGTATTCTGTAATTTTTTTAACAATAGTGTCAATACTGTTATATTTCATTGCGCATGAATTTACACATACACACACACACACACACACACGCACGCACGCACGCACGCACGCACACGCACACACACGCACACACACGCGCGCGCGCGCGCACACACACACACACACACACACACACACACACACACACACACACACATGTATATAATAGTAAAAAAGCAACAAAAATATAACGATAACGAATTGAAATTAAGAGTTATAAAATACAGACACTGAAGAACACTGGAAATGCAAATAAATATAAAAAGTGACTTTAGATGGATGATTAGTTTCCCATAGAAAAATAACACGCACATACAAATATGGATTTACTAGTATAATACCTATAATTTTTACAAGAAAAATTAAGTAACACATATATTGAAGTCATTCTTTGTACACTTAGATTTGCAGTAAAATCACTCGATCGTTTGCTCCTTTCGCCAGAATTCCTATATGTTTTCTCACGCTCACGATCTAAACAAGAAACTAAATATTGTGATGTCAATCAAACAATACCGGTATGATAAAATCACGCCGTCTTAGAAAAATTGCTGTAACAAAACACTCAAAGTCTTTAAATTCGTCTTAAATCAAATCAGATTTCTATGGTTGATATTTATAATCGCATT
>NW_017259317.1:50633-55229 GCF_001594045.1 Atta colombica | reverse complement strand
ATATATATATATATTGGTGCAAATCAATGAATTAACGAAGATATGAAGAGAAGACAGAATTGTGTAATAGCATACCGATGTATATGCATACGATGGCATAACGAGAAGTGCTCGATGGGACGATTGAAAGCCTAGAAATTAACGAAACGACTAGCAAACTGCGCGCGCGAATTTGTATTAACGAGATTAAATCCGCAAAGTACTCACACCATTTATATCTCGTCACTCACACTGTTTTATCTCTCATTCGAATGGCAGACCGCATATGAAAAAAAGATATGTCCGGCGTGCCAATATTCTCGATATTTCATCGTATATGCATAATTTCGATGTTTTTTTAATGCCCGATGTGTATTGGCGAGTTCTCGTAAATTCTCTCGGCAATCATTCAGAGAACAGCAAAATGGAATGGTTAGGTATTTCATGAAATAATAAAACATACAGATTGTGCACATTTGAGCATAATCTTCAAAAATGCAAAAAACCCAATCGGATCTTAATCAGTATTATCGGGATGAAAGGAAAATTCGAAAAACTGTAGGGAGTTACGTGAAAATCCAGATATACAGAACAAAGGGACACTTCTACTACTCGAGATCAAACCGGTAGAAGCGACGAACTATGGCTGCAGTCACTTTAAACCGATTCCTTTTGTTTCTTTATTTGACTCTTTATCCCTCTTTTCTCTCGAAAATACGAATGTCGCGGTAGAACGAACGAACGAATATATTCTTAGCGTCTATGATAAAGGTGCATTTCGTTTTTACGTAACACGAAATATTTTTTTACTATTATACCATACATAATTTCTTAAATTATAATATGAAATTTTCATGCAATATAACGTGACGCCTGCTAACATATAATATTAATAGTCTATATAGTATGTAGAATTATTAGCATATATGATGTGCTGTAGTATGTTATTAACGCGTTACGCGATATTAAATATTTATAATATGAGCACACAGGATACTGTAAATGTTCATCAAACTGATAGTAATGTAACATTGAATTATATAAATGTGAATCTTATTATCCTTATATATCTTGTACAATTATGAATTTGTTGAGGAATTTAGAATGAGCGTTTCGTTTAAAATTTAAACTTTCAAAATTATAAAGTTATCTAACATTGGAAAAGTGAACCAAACTTTATGAATTGGAAGTTTAATTCAAAGAAACTTTAATTTCAGTTGATTTTAAACGAGCCTTTTAACTGAAACGTTTAATTTAATTGTTAATGTTGAAAATTCTTTCGTTAGATGCACATTTATACATATTTAGCATAAAATATTTCATATAGTTTATGCACATTAACATATTCAATAGCAATATATGTTTTTATTACACATATGTAATAAAAATCTATTGCATGTAATGCACATGCGCGACGCAAAGCGTTTTAATATTAATCGAATTTTTCTCGCGTATAACGAAGCTGAACTTCTTTATAATTTCATATCCGCCACCGATTTTCCATCTACCAATATATAATATGTAATAGTATGATGTAAAAAAATCGATTGAATTAAGAAAACATGCTTCCAAGCTTTAAAAAAAGAAGGTTATTTCGAGATAAGGTAACTGTTTCGATAGCGCTTGCAATATTCGATGCACGTACAATATCATGAGAAAGGTTGATTTTCGTAGATTATAGTATTTCTCATGTCGCTATAGTACGTTATATGTATAGGCTAAACACCATAACACTATAACTCAGGCATAAATTACTAATCAGCTCGATATTCTTTCAACAATTCCTGGATTGCCGTTTCCTTTTGCCAGTTTCCATAGACACGTTTATAATGTTTACATTTAAGCGTGATTTCATATCGAAGAGAATATATATATATATATATATACACGAATTTTCCGATATTTCTCGATAATATTATAGTATTTTACTCATGTGAAAAGTCAGAAGAATGTCACTCTCAGAAAAATCCATTACTCCGGAAAATTTCGTGCTTCCATTCGAAAAGCACAAGCTTTTAATATTCCAATGATACTCGCGTTATCTGTCAAAATAATTATTTTAGCAAAGATATATTCTCACAACAGCTCTCTCTCGTCTAGATATTTCACGTGATAAACTTTCACGAGCGTTATAATCGAGCTTCCATTTCCTCTCACTGGACAATTTCAGGTAAAATCCAAATTCATCTGTCCTACATAAAGGTAGTCGGATTATAAACAAATAATCGTTCAGGAGGATGTCAAAAAGCTGGCAAATGGTTATACGTTCTAGCAATCGGTTTGTTAGAGGCGAAACGGAGCGCACTTGGGAAATCGATTATCAACGAAATAGGTCATACCAAGCCACGTTCATCAATTCGTAATCAACGTATGCCGAAAATTCTGTCGCGTCGCAGTCGTCGCGCGTGAAAGAGTAATGCATCAGAAGCATCATATAGAACGACTTTGTATAATTCCAATGACGTTGCGACAATTCATTGTGCGGTTTCATCTTGAGTTTAACCGCCAGAATTAGTAACGAATATCGATTACCTCCAATCGTTATGCACTTGGGCAATCATGCGGGGGAAAATATTCCTCTAACATCTCGTAATAGTACACGTTACAATGAGAAATGTGCATTTATGGTTTCATCGAAATTAATCCTATATGCCGCGAGATAAATCTGTCGTATTTTCCGTTTTAACAAACGGCGAATCGGTTTGAACCAAGTTATATCGTACATCGCATATGCAATATCCATCATATTCTGCACTGTTACAGTTGTTTATATAAATATCTGCGGAGAATTTTTATTTAAAATAAAAAGTTAGCTTTTGACGAATTAGAGTTGAATATGTGGGTGTGTTTTACATCAGTGAAAGTACATAAAAGTTATTGACTTCAATTTGGGATTAATTATTATTAAAAATGAGAAGACTATCAAATTATGTATAATTAAAATAATTATTATATAATTTCAAATATTATATTAAAAGTTGAATTGCATTTTCTCATTATAAAACGCGCTATTACGCGAATCTTGCAGCGCTTCTCTTCTACTATGAATTTTTATAACGCTTCTGGCCAAAAAAGATATTCAATTTAAATTAAAACATCATACAGTAAAGGATGCGGTCCTTTACGGGTCAGATCTCATTTTAGCGAACACTGACCCCAGGAAAATTCCCCACGAAATATTTTTACGAATATCCTCGAAGTTGATTTTGCAGAACCGAACTGGGCATTCTCGATATGCACTTCGCTTCAACGGAATTTCGTTCACGCACAAAGCTAGAGCATTTCTCTTTCTCCTCTGCCCTTGAAAGTAGGTTTTTATTCCATCCTTTTATATGCACGGTCTAGGAAAGGACGAGCTTTTCGATAAAGGATCGGTACACTCCGACGAGATTGCGTTCCATCGAATACGAGTATTACGAAACGCGCTTTATCGCGATCAAGAGCTGTATGTCGACTGAAACTAATTTGCGCGAATAGGTACAACACGCTGTTTCTCATACACGCGGCGAAAAAATCTAATCCTCCTTAAATCGATATAAAATATAACCGATTATCGTATACATAAAAAGTAAAAAAACAGAAAGAGAGAGAGAGAGAGAGAGAGAGAGAGGGGGAGAGAGAGAGAGAGAGAGAGAGAGAGAGAGAGAGAAAAATATATCGATAGTACAGAGCGCTAGAATTCTGTTAAAACTTCGTTTTCACCCTACAGTCGAGATTTGCTGAAGAGAGAAGTGACCTCCATTTCTACAGATCTCACATCTCACGTTTATGTGATCTGCTCTGTGCGTTATGTTTGCACACATGCGCGCGCGCACGCACACACACACACACACACACACACACACACACACACAATTCCACTCAAGCTATCGCGAGAGCGCACTGTTATACGTTCCAATAACGATACGACGGCCGTAATACATCCTCGTGATTGCGCTCGCGACAGGCATGCATTTTATGCGGCGCATGAGCTTCGAGCTATCATTTTTACGTCAGTCGTATATTTGCGCGCCCGCATTATCCGCCGGGCAAGTGGATGGAATAAAATTCCGTTCGGGCCCTGATCGCAATTTCCTCCTTTTTCCCCGGCAAATTCCACGAGGATATATTTCTTGGTGCGAACAGAGCGTTACGAACCGTCGCGCCTGACCTCGGCGAAAACTTCGGACTTGCCAACGATGATCTCAAATCGACTTTCGGCGCTGCATACGAACACGATATAAAGGATACTGAGCAGCACGATCAACTTTACAATTGCGACTGGATCCCTTTTATCGGCTGCCCGTGTCGCTTATATTAAAGCACCTCTCGAAGTGCTCGCTATCGAAAAACGATATACGAGGAAAAAAAAATGAAATAAAAAAAGGTATCTCGCAATCTCGTCATAATATCTTTTCCGATAGGTATTTGTGTCCACGCCCTCAGATCTGCTCGTGAAGAATGACGGAGCATGAATGTTGATGCAATTAACGAACGTGAATCTTTTCATTTTTGGTACACTTGACGGAGATATGATCCCTGGCTTGATGGGAAGTATTGACAAATGCGGAATGACGAGGGATTAGGTAATCGATCAACGTCATCAACATGCTCGAATTCCGGGTGGCTTTTTAGCAA
>NW_017259317.1:50210-50533 GCF_001594045.1 Atta colombica | reverse complement strand
TTATAAATTACAATAACTGTGGATACATAATTGTGAAAATATTTTATATCGCAAGCTTCCAATTTTTTATATTGTGTAATAAATGTCTGTATAACGCAATTAAGCATCTTTCAGGCCATCTAAGATATCTCTTAAAATAAAATCCATTTAAAGTCTAAGGTATTTATGAGGTATTATATGAGGATTAATTTGACAAGAGTTTTTAATTTCTCCATTAAATTCTAAAATTAAAAGTACTTGCTATTATTCTATACATATAAGTGTCGATCCAAGAAAAATCAACTTACATATTAAAACGCGCACTCTTGAAAAATTGGTCACAT
>NW_017259317.1:48333-50110 GCF_001594045.1 Atta colombica | reverse complement strand
TGTGTGTGTGTGTGTGTGTGTGTGTGTGTGTGTGTGTGTGTGTGTGTGTGTGTGTGTGTGTGTGTGTGTATGTAATATGTTATATATAAAATTTATAGAATATTTTATTATAAAACATTGAGAAAAGTCGTAAAGAATTATAAAAACATATATTTGCAGTATGATAAAATAATAATATATCAAAAGCAAATTCCTCAACTGAATGTGAATAAAGAGGTATCATTTAATAAAGCTATAATGGTACTTGTAACTGACGCATTGAAATTAGCAGAACCGATCGAATGTCCTATTCAAAGGACTAATATCGTATATCAGCATGAAACGAACAAAGCTGCTGGGTCGCCATGTCAAATCACAGAGAATATTACGCCTTTCACGAGTGATGCGCATTCATATTAGCGAATTAGAATGTTAGTTTGAAGTTGAGGCTGATGTACCCGCGAATCTCAACCTGGAAGTTTATGCCGGCAAATTCCGACATAGTCGGATTGTAGTTTGACATGTCTTATAATTGCATGAGTTCGTGCACTCTCAGTAATTAAAGTACGACGTTAATGAACATTTAATAATGCACATAGTATAAAATATTAATGCAAAAATTCTTAAAATATATGTTTAAAACAATCATAACATCATCTTAGAGAAAGTAATAAATAAGTATTATAATATTAGAAAAAAATGTAAAAGGACATTGATTTTAAGCAATATAACAAATAATTAAAGAGAGAAAATGAAAATTTTATTTTTTTAAATATACGCTCATGTTTTAAAAAATAACAACGAAAATGCTATATAAAAATTATTCTGTTCTTTTAATTTCAAATAAATAATTGTGAATAATAGAAAATATAGTTAGTAATACGAGCAAATGCATTTCCCTTTTGGAATAAATTTGTTTTAAAATATTATTGTCACACAATACATCAGGTAGTTAAAAGTGTAATTATTTAGTCTTTCACCAAGCAATTGATGAATAAATAAAAGATAAATATTCGATTCGATATGTTAAGTTGCAAGTATTAAGTATTAAACATCAAGGATGTCCATTAAACAATCGAAGGTTTCTCTAACGCCCACACTTTATAGATGCAACTCGTGCAACCCATTGCATGGATTATAAAGGAAATGAAACCACGTTTAATTTTGCATGACTTGACTCACGCTGGCCTTCCTACCGCGCTGTTGAAGGTAACCAACAAATGGACGCAGCCGTAACAAGATGAGGTCGTTTAGAGAACAGATATATACATATGTGTTGCTTGTTTGTAACTAGCGAACTTGGAATACGTTAACGTTATGTATGATGTAGTCCATTTGAATAGCAAACTTATCACACTCTTTAAATAATCGTCTAAATAACTATTATAATATTTAAGCAATTGTTATATAATTGAGATCACATAATCGAAGCCAGCAGTTTCCAATAAAGAATCATAATATGTAATAGTCCTTAAGCCAATATTCTGGTCAAATCTTATATTATTTAAGACTTAAGTACAATCTTAATCAAGATATCATAAACCAATCAGAGTTGTATTAATGACATTTATAAAAGAAATGTTTAATTTTAAGATATTAAAGTTTTATTCTTGTCTTCGTTTTTTAAACACTTAAAGATATTTTAGTTTTAAACTTTTTCAATAAAAAGACACTATATGTTTAGATTTAAAACGTTAATACTAAAACGTTTAAAATTGAAATATCTTTTATTATTAAATGTTTTTATTATTAAATGTAAACATTTTAAACACTTTTTACAATAAACTTAAGATATTAC
>NW_017259317.1:45743-48233 GCF_001594045.1 Atta colombica | reverse complement strand
ATATATATATATATATCTTCAAAAAAATATTTCTCCATGTACAATTGTCGTTGTAAACAAGGAAATGTGTTTATGAAATAACTAAATTATCGTACAACAAGCCAATGATTATTGGACGATTAAGCCAATCTCATATGTTGTAATTATTTATAAGGGAACGAGAAGCCAGACAATTCGCACGTAGCGCACTCACTCTAATTAGATCGGATTAAATCTAGCCCGATTATGTTCGTTAGTTACGGCAAAATCACAGTTAGGTGTCCAAACCGATATTGCTGTAAGCTGAAACGGGACCAATGATTCTTGGGACGCAGCCGGCGTCGTTTCTCATTAGCCGGCAAAGCTTGAAAGAAAAGAGAAGAAAAAGCGAAGATTGATTCTTTCAAGAAGGCTGAGTGCAGACCCTTTGCTTCGTTCATCGAATGAAGACCTCAGACCTATGACTTGAATGCTAGCTCGTTGTGCAAGGATAAAAGAGGCCCTAGGAAGGGTGCGAGGGTTAAAACGGCCTTTCAATACGAAAAAGAAGTAACTTAGGTGTCCGTTCACACTATTCACTAGCGAGGGATTCTCGTGAAATATAAACTACGCAATAGATACGTAATTATCTCTACACATTGAAAGCAGGTTAAACATCAATTTATTCCAAATTTCGTATAGATAAAAATGCATTCGAGTTATAAAAGTGTAAAATTGATATTATTAATCAATTAATTTTATCAAGATGTCAAATTTACCCTTTTGGCACAAACACACAACGATATTACATCCATATTTATAAACGTGATCCAGTGTTCCACTTTTCTAAATGCATATACTAAACCAAATCTTTATTATCTTATAATAACTCAATTTTGATGCTTCTTAATATATCTTTATTAAGTTTACCATTTTAATTAAAGAGATATACAATATTCGAAAAAATATTGTAAATACAATTTTACGAAAACCTCTAGATAAATTAATAATTACTGAATTAATAAATCATTTCTTTAAAAATATAATTTTTTTTAATAACTTCTTCATTCACATTGAACAATACATATATGTATTATTATTATATAATATTATACATGTAATATTATATATAATACAATATTATACATGTAATATAATATACATATTTTTTTCCGATACACTATGTACATTCAGATTTCTTTACAATTCGGAAAAATTTATTCTTACGAATTTTTACGATTATTCTCTCTTCTATTCTGGTGACTGTTGCATTCGAATGGCTGTGCAAATATATTTCATATAGTGTATGGAAATAAAATGGTATCGGTACAATTAAGAAATATGTTACAATATAATATCTATTGCGTAAGATAAAAATAGAGTTTTATGCCTCGTGAAATGAATTTCCGTACAGTATGGCTTGTACGCCATGCACGTCGTGCCTTCCTGTGCCGTTACCTTCGTACGTGTCGAAGAAATCGTACAAAATCAATGATCTCAACTCCTTATAGATGGAAAAAACGACTTAATCGATATCTTCGAAGGATATCTTTATCACTATCACTGATAGCATCTCATAAAGGTTCAGACTAATGCCTCGATCATGTACTATGCGAAAATCGAATTCAAGCAATCAATCATGTCTTTCAATAAAATTAAATAATTATTATTAATTCAGAAATAGAACTAAAAAAGTTTAATAACTGTATTTAATCTAAGACATTGAATATATGCAAATATCGAAAAATCAACAAAACATCAAAAGAAATTTTACCAAACAAAAATGCTATGGCCAACATATTTATTATTTAGTAAATAATTGAAAAATTATCAAAAACTGTAACTTTCCTAAATTTTCAAGAAACAATATATCCAGAGTTGGAAAATTAATGAGAGACAATGCAACCATAATTTATCTCGTTCGCAAGTTTAACATTATTTATTGTTGATGAAGCTTTATGCGTTTCGTGTCCCTGTTCGCCAGTAAACTTCGGTATCTTCGTCGCACATTGGAGAAACGAGAAACGGAAGATAGTGGCAACGATGGCGACAATGGTAGTGGTTTTCCGTGGATCGATGACGGTGACCCGACAAGGAAGACTCCAGAGGAAAATGAAACGCTACGATAAGGGCGTAAGATCCGTAGAAAGGAGAAGCACAAAGCACGAATAAAGAATGTAAAGCGCTGCGTGTCAAGTCTACGTGACGTTAGATCGAAGCGCGAGTGTATAGAATATTCGTAGATTGTTTTCTTTTTGTTCCTTATACGAACTTTTTGAACAATTCTGCACGAGTTATTCTCTACAAACTTTTTGACAAAGTATAACTTTCTCGTTAAATTAACAGAAATGTGCAAATATAAAAGATATATACGCTTTTCGTAAAAACCAAATCTAACAAAAGAAAAAAGAATAAATAGAAAAAGGAATAAAATAATAAATATATTCTTATATATTTTAATGTAAAAAATAGTTCCAAATTATGAATATAATTTAATACTAAATTTTTCGCATGGATTTTATTTTTCTTGAT
>NW_017259317.1:42642-43698 GCF_001594045.1 Atta colombica | reverse complement strand
TATATATTTTTATAAAGCTATCTATTTAAAATTCTACAAATGTAAAGTACATTTAATATTAAATAAAGAAGCGTTTTTTCGCTAAAATCCATTTGTATTCTTAATTATGTAAAACTTTGTTAACATTGTTAACGTTGTTAACGTATTTCATCTCTCGTGAGCCTTACAAATACTTCGATGTTTGCATAAAAGGGTCAATCCTTGATTCAAAAAAATTCGTAATTGAGAAAGTGTGTACCTAGTTACGTTTTGCATATACATGCCAGCACGTATCGGGATATCGAGTGGGTCGACAGATGGATCCAGGTATACGAAAGGCATACGCGCACGAGAAAACGTGTCTGCTCAAGGTCGACAGGATGATCTCGCTTCGTGAAAAAGGATCATTTCGAATTCCTAACACGCTGTCTCATATTCGTGATTGTCGAAATTGCCATCTCGTTTTATCCGTCTCTCCAGTAATTATAAATAGTATTTTAAATTGCTCGACATTAAGCTTCTATTGAAAATTTTGCTTCATTCATTCGTGTCATATTCACAACATCAGTCTGGTCCGATTTTCTCGCAATGTTTTAAAATGCACCATTAATAATCGGTTTGCAAGAGATGATCTGATACGATTCGATATTTGGAAATATTCTATCATTACCCTTTTGATATTCGATATTTGCACTGAAACTTCTTAAATTTCTTTGAGTTTTTGTATCGTAACATATCGGATCTAAAACCGATATCAAATAATTCAATATAAAGGTTTTATTTCCAAAATTCACTATCAGCTTATTATTCAGTCAGCACTGAAAGGCTACAGTTGATATTACGTGCACTAAGGTTTTCAGCATCGGCAGCGAATTTTGAAATATACAGCCAAAGAAGAAGTAGAAGAACTAGAAAAGCGACAACTACAGATGTACGGAGGAGCACAGACTTTTGATATTTCGTATCGAATCATTTCCAATCAATATATCATCGTATTGACACTGCATATCAATACGAAATGGACATAAAATATCCTCCTAGAATATGCTTCTTTCTACTTGCACATTTCTACTTGCA
>NW_017259317.1:36916-42542 GCF_001594045.1 Atta colombica | reverse complement strand
TATATATTACGCAACTTTCGAGTTATGACGTAATTTACATCAATAAACCGAAAGAGAGAGAAAGAGAGAAGGCAGGAAAAAAGTAAAGAGAAAGCGCTTTAAATTTTTCCCTCGATGTTCCAGCAAATAAACGAGTTCATTACAGCCAGTCTTATTAACTGCATGTACGAAGCGAGTAAATACCTGCAGGCGATAAATAAAACAAAGAAGAGCTTCTTTCAGAGAGGCCCCGGTGTAAGGGATTACCTCCATGGCAGGCGTGCACGTATGGCTGCAATTATCGTTACCCTTAATCGAATTCAGCACGTACCATTCTATGTCAATCGTATCGACAGCTCAGCTGCTCAGGAATACAACGACGAGAGTTTCTGCGGGAGGTACAAATACAATATGTGTAACAACGACACAAATTCAAGCAAATTAATTGCGCTTAGAAATACAAGAGACGAACGGAATAATGAACACACATCCGATAACTTATAATTATATATAGTGGTATAATTTCGAGTTTCTGGCGAAAGCGGTTTTCGCGGCGACTTAGGCTAATGCGGCACTTTTGGAGATTATTAAAATAAACTACATGCGCTAAGAGCCAGAGAATCGACGGAAGAAGTTTTAATTAACCGCATAGCCCTGCGCAGGTATATGGAAGTAACTCATCCTTGAATTTGGAAGTATCTGTAACTTTTAATTTTCTACATATTCAAAATTATTTAGCAAACGTGCAGAGGAAAAAATACAAGAAAGATTTTCTGCACATTGCATACATGAATACAGAATTTTTCTCTCTCTTTCACTTCTGCCTTCTCTAATAAATATGAAAAATCAATCATTTTTACTTTATCTTATTACTTCATATTATTGACTTATTTATTAAATATTTATTAAATATTTTACACTGAGTGCCAGCCAAGATACTATAATATAATTCAGTTTTGAGTAAAACTTATAACATCTCAATTAAGCTTAAAATTACACATTAAAGTTACTTGAAATGTGACATTGTAATTTTAACGTTTATTTAGTTTCTGAAACTCAATATACACCAGAACATTTAAAAATGTACCAATAAATGTACAAAAATGTACAAATAAATGCTCATTTAAATCCTTTAATAAACACTGAAACAATCGATTCTCTTCTTTGTTTTGTTTTCTGTTATCTATTATTGAGAAAATTCTAGAGTAATCATCATTGTCTCGAAAAGAAATATAGGATTTCTAAGCATTACAGCATATTTACAACTTATAAATTCAAGCAAATGTAGCGAATGCTCATACGCAAACATGCTACATTTTCTCAAGACGCCTAACACATTTTGAACACACATTGCACCCACACGAGGGTGCCTTTTCATTAAAGTGCATAATCTTCAGACTGACAGACAGTCTCTAGAGATACAACCAGGCAACATGCAAAATCCGGCTTACATATCTGTCGTACATGTAGGAAAGGGGAGAAGAGACGAGCGGTATGTGCTCGTTAGTACTTCCAGAATATCTGGATATTAGTGGATCGTATTGCTCATTAAATTCGAGGGCCTATCCAATTTATCATGCGCTACAAATCAAAATGGTAATTTGCGAGAATAATTTTCTCTTCATGAGAAGCGCGTAAATTCTCGCGTCAGTTTACACATTAATTAATATAGCAATTAACTTATTTTTGTGTGTGTGTGTGTGTGTGTGTGTGTGTGTGTGTGTGTGTGTGTATGAGATTATGTTATAACAATATTATATTATAGAATATTTCTCTTTGGTAAGTTTGAAATACTTATATTTTTCTGTTAATTAAGTTATCACCTTCTAGAATTTCCTATTATACAAGTATTTATAGTCAAAACATTATATTTTTTATCTAAAAATAACACTCCATTCTCTCTCTCTCTCTCTCTCTCTCTCTCTCTCTCTCTCTCTCTCAAAGACTATTTGAAATTAAATAAAAATTACGGTATGCTGTTTAACATTAGGTTTAATATATAAACAATTAAATTTTATACGATTTAATTAATAATTGGACAAGTTATTTTGATAAGAAAAATATTAAAACATCTATATAAGAAGATACTTTTTATAAATATACAAAATTTTCTGTCTAAATGTATAATATAAAGTTTCACAAGTGTTTGAGATTTTAAGATCGGTAACAAACATAAAGAGATAACTTAATCTAAAAAAATTTAATTATATTGTGTCCTTTAATTATGCGTAATAATTTGTTTACTATCAAATTTTGAAATGAGCGATCTTGAAATTTTTAAATTAAAACGGCCTATATGCGTACGAAGAATCAATATAAAAATGACTTTCTTAGCAAGTCGATAGAACATAAGCGACATCATCCCATCTATGTATCACGGCAGAATCCGCTTCTCGTTCTATAGGAAACGAGCGAACTGTTTCTGGAATACTATGTTTGCTTTAATCCCATCCTCCCTCCACACATACAACTTGGATGTGGTATATAAAAGCCTTTTATCTATCGTAACTCTCGAACTATATAACATGTGCGACTACGAAACCCCGCATGACCGTGTTTGTACAAGAGAACACAGAAAATCAACACAAGTTAATCAGGTTGGCCAGACCGAACACGCAAAAGCTCTAAGAGAAAAAACGATGGAGAATTGTCTCCTCTATAATAATAATTATTATTCCTTCATCAAATACGATATCCTTCTATAATCTCTGTATTTCATTTACCTCCAAAATATTTCGTGAGCTGATATCAACGATAATGCACGTCAAAAGAATATTTAATTAGAAAAATTAAAATATATATCATAAAAAAGATTTTTTACGGGAAAAACTGTTCAATATTTCGCAATTTAATAATGCTGTGTAGCACGAAAATATTTTCATCCTTTTTAAATAATTTTATATTATTGTGATATACGACATATTTAATAATTTTTGTACAGTTTATTCATCGAGATAAAGTTCCTCGGCACTGTGTTATTTCTGAAAACTGGCAATCGTGCTTTAACAATGAGAAATCTGGACGTGGAACACACAATACATCGAAGAATGACAAATACGATATAGGAGTACTTTGCGTGACAATCTGACGGCAGGGAAATGCAATAGCACGCCTATATTGCGAGTGCAATGCGGGACGCGAGACGTGCTATGCATAGCGGACGGACGGTGTCGCGGTGCGTTCTCCAACCAGATCGGTTGAGGGTAAAAGAGGAGAAGGGCAGAGAACGGCAAGCGTTGTGTCGAGGCCGTCACAGCCGGCGCGGACTAATGTGTTTACAGATACGCCAATTGTAAACTAAACCGCAATGAGAGCTCGCTTCCACCTGCAGCCCATCAGCCTACCTTGCGCTGGCTCCTCCATTGCATCTCGCTGATGATACGGTTGGCATACACTGAACGTTCTTCATTCTGTTAAACTTCCGTTAAGCTCACCCTCTCACACTTCGCCGCCAAATTCTTCCACTCGAGCAAGAGATGCGCGTTTCGCCCAAAACAAATTTGTATGCGCCAGAGCCGGCCATTATTCTCGACTTGGATCGAGCAGCGCGCGAATAAACTTCCCCACGCGTGTATTTACGGCGACCTCGATCTCTTTCACTGTGTGATGAGATCTTCGTCTCTCGTTGACAGCTATCGTCGATTACTCCAAGGGATTTGACGCGACCTTTTTCATCAAATCCTTCGTAATAAATTCCTCATAGCAAATTCTTCGTAATAAATTCTTCGTTGATCATCACGAACCGCTTTTGTTAAACAATTAGCGCGTTCACTACTATTGTATATGATATTAAATTGTTTCCGAAAAAGAGAAAAGCGCGAGGATTAACCAAATGGAAATGAAATCCCTCCCTTCCTCCTCCCATCATGCAGCTTTTTTCATCATCGTTGTATTTTCGTCGTCGCGGAACCGTTGACGAGGCATTTCGTGTGGAAATGGATCTCGTTGGAGCAGCACGTTTCAATAGTTTTAATGCCAGTTGCAGCTGCTAACTTGTACAATGCCCTGGGACAGCGGCTGAGAGAGCACTCACTTTGGTACAAACGACTCAGCCACAAGTGCAACTTTTCTCTTGAATTTAATTCCGGTTGCTCGACGACTACCACCGAACACGTCAAGCATCGAAGGATTTCAGCATCCTTTTATGCAATTATTTGTAGACAATAGGGAGTTTTTGCAATACCATTTATCCAGATACGATAAACGCTAAGGTCACGTTATCTTTTTCTTAATAACTACACCCAAAAAAAAATATTCTGCCATTTAGCAGTTCTGTATTAATGTCAGAGGTTTTCCATTTATACCTCAAAAGGATCTCTACAAAGTAAAGGAATTTCGTATAACCATAAAGTGCTTAGAATTAAGAGGAAAAGATTTAGAATTGCAATCCTCTTAATGCTAGAAAAAACGTCTTGCACTGACATGTACGTGTATATTACAATAGCACGTAAATGACAAACTTCTTCGAATAAATAATCATGCTAGTATTTTATATATCCTCTTATTTTAAAAGGCTATTCAAGTTATTATAATAAAATTTTCTATAGAGAAATTTATTTTTGATCATAGTTCATGTGTGCTCATTTTTGTAGATGAATATAATATACGTACGTTATAAATACACGCGCCTGATTCATGTAAGATTTTTTGCTTAGAAAAAATGCTAAGAGGAATTTCCTGCTTATCGGCAGAATATATTTTTTTTAGTGTAATTAAGAAAAGAATAACGTGTTTAGAAAGAAAAGTTTAACGTTCACACGTATCTGAATTCACGTTATTGCAAAAACTCTCTAATAATGAATGACGTTTCAACAAATAACACAGTAAAAGAGAGAGAAATAATTTTATTGAAAACGATCAAGTTCGACTGCGATGTCGACCGAGTACCATTTCGGCAATTTGAAAAGAACAAAACTTCTTTGCGATCCGATACGGTCGAAAATCCTTCTGTGTTCGCAGCGATTTGACAGGCCGGCGCCGAGAATGTGGAAAATGCAATCCCTAGAAATTCTAATTAGAATCCGGCACGCGTGGTACATAGTCGGTCTCGTTACATCGCGTATTTGAAGAGAACGAACCGAAGTTTCAATTTCACTCTCCAACTCGTCTCGTTCGACATCGTCGTTGTGTTACGAGAGAAGTTTCAAACTCATTCGCCATAGCCGATTCATTGAGTAGCGATTCGCGAACGTTTTCTTTGAAAAACCGATCTATGAAGACGATAAATTAACAAAGAAGAACAATATCGTTATACTTTAACATCAAATCACTTCTTCATTAAATAAAAAGATAATAATCATTTTCAACAATGCAAACAGACATTTTGAACAATTCTTCGTCGTATAATAATAAATGAATCGTCAAAAATGACGAATAATCAAATTTGGATTTTTAATGAAAAGTGAGCTTTGTTAAGTTTGATGACGTCAACGTATTGACTCTCACTGAGAGAAAAGATTTTGTTAATTTAACAAGCCAGTATCTTTAACCAGTGATCGGTAAATATGTGACAACAAATTTTGTTGTGATTGCTGCTAATCTGCTATATATCAATCAATTATTAGGAATCAATTAACGGAAGCAAACTATATAGAATCTAACTTATCTTTTTTGGATAGACTTTAGTTCGTTTACATAGAATTCATAG
>NW_017259317.1:21646-36816 GCF_001594045.1 Atta colombica | reverse complement strand
ATATATATATATATATATATATACATATGAGCCTCTTATTTACTAGCGATACTATTGATTGTATGTTACATTGACGAATTAATTTGTAATCGTAACAAATACATCTTTTTTTAACAAATATCGCATTTGCTTTCCCTTGATTTGTTCCTATAACAAAATCATTTCTCTCAGTGCATAATTCTTGAAAGCAGTACAATGACATATTGGAGCCGGGTAAAATTTTACGTAATCTCATGTATTCTCCGGATACACGAAATCTCACTCTCAGAACACCAAATGGAAATCAACGAAGCGCAAGTAGGTAGACGACGAAATTTTCACGTCCGCGCGTAACAGCGTCTGGGTCCGGACGCCGCAAGTAGTACGTTCTAATTTCTTCATAGCGGCTGCAGTATTTTCTGTTTACGCCAGCTACTTCTACGCGATGTGCAGCAAAATCGATATGTTCATGCCACTCCCTAGCAAAATACAGAGTCGGAATATCCCTCCGATGCAGCGACGACACGTCATGTTGCGTTCATGCGATCGTGCTAAATGCAATCTGCCAACAATAAGATATAACAGTATGCACCAGCGTAAACTAACAGCATGTATTATAACAAAAGGATCAGATTTTAGATTTGTATGTGATTATAAAAACGTGCTTTATAATGAAATATCAGATCGAATCATGATTATTATTATTATTTTTACTTCTCTAAACAATATGTTGCTAAAGTCTTGTTCTTTCTCGCTTTTTTATCTTTTTATCTTTTTATCTTAAAAAAAAATTATCATAAATTCTTGATATTTAAAAAAAAGAATATTATAGGAAAGTATTATTTATGTGTGTGCGTGCGTGCGTGCGTGCGTGCGTGCGTGCGTGCGTGCGTGTGTGTGTGTGTGTGTGTGTGTGTGTGTGTGTGTGTAGAGTAGTTAAAAATATACTTTACAATTTTCTCTTTCATTTACTATTCTTTACAAACCATAAAACAAACGCAATAATGAAAAAGAGATAGACGATATGCGAATAATCATAAACTGCAAATAAACTGTTTAATTTTAAAATCCTATCGTATCAAGCAACGAGTATTAAGCAACAATCGACGCTCTTTAAAATATCTGTTAATTAATAATTACGAACAGAATTTGTCGGTCGCGCGCAATTCATTGCGATTGGACGAGTAAGGTTTGCTCCGATTTGGAGCGTATGCGTTATTGATCCAAACGCGAGTATATGGGACGTTCTCTTTGACATACGCTATGTAGATGTAAAACTACGTTCACGTTTCCTCCGCGTTTAATAACGCAAAACACGATCTCTGAAAACATTATGGCTAGATGGGAAGATAGAGATAGATGATCTCTCGTTACTTTACTGCAAACATCTGAGCAAAATGCATTTGCTAAAAAGGCTAAAATATCGACATGCTTTTTACATTTATAAATATGTCATAACGCAAATGTTTAACTTATTTTCCTTGTGTCTCTCGATATTTCAATAAAGATCTAATTTAGCAAATAATATATCATCGACATGCACCGCTGATTCAATCAATCGATAAGACAACAGTATTTTATTGGCTGCGATATCGAATAAAATAAAATAAGCTTATAAACAATTATGACAAATTCACTTTGATGCCTTCATCTCAAAATAAATTGATCATTCATATAATTAATATATGTTTGCGTAATTCGCGCAACATTAATTATTATTATATTAATTTAATCGAAAAATTCATATGAAGTAAATCTGCATTGTCATTATTTGAATACATAATACTTATGCTAACAGCGTATTTTAATCTCTTGCATAACTACTCAATACAATATTGAATATACTAAACATAAATAAAAAATATTGCTTTACTACACTGAGAAAAAAATACATATATCCTAAATTTCAATAAATATTTATTTGAATAGTATCAACTAAATATTTATTAAATATAAAAATATATTTATTTGATAGAAGAAACATTAATTTGATTTAACAATCACTTTTTTTTATTAAACAAATATTTATTGTAAGTTTATTTATTATTGTAAGTAAATGTTTAGTTGGTAATATTCAAATAAATATTTATTTAAATTTCGACTATTTTTTTCTCAATGTAATATAGTTATACAATGAATATAAAAAGACTCTCGGGATTGTTTAATACTTAATGAAATAACAAACTTTAGTTTTATTACCACGGAAATCTTTCATATTTACCAAGCATTTTCTTAAAACTAAAGGATCGTGAATTATCGTTTATCAAAGCGCGATATTAACTCCGCTATATAGGAAAAAATACCACTCCAATTTATGATATTGACACTGAAATTATCTTCTATGGAAGAAATTGCTACAAATGTTTTTTTCTGAAAAACTCAATTGAAAGAAATATTAATGTTTATACGAGAAATTGGATTACTGTATAAATAAATAGTAATAAATAAATATTATAATTCTCTTTATATTAATATAATAATATTAATATGTACTGATATCAGTGGAAATATTTTTTAGAAAAAGAGAGAAGACGAGATTTCAATAAGTTGTTTTTAAAAAAACAAAAAAATGCAAAAATATATTCCTAATTAATTACGTCAATCCGAACGTTAAGTCATATTTTATACACAAACGTGAACTGTCATCGTCAGTCACGCCAATATAAATCGATGTTGTCGTGATAAAATTCTACGGCATTCATCATCTTCAATCGATCATAGTCACGATTAGTGCTCATTACGCACAATTTCGCATGGTATAAAGAGAAACGATTAATGATAAGCGGTGCGGGCGATGTAGTGGCGTTCACCGTCGCGGCGAGTTTCAGACGTTCAAATAATCGTACGCCGTGCTGTAAACACAACACGCTTGACGCGGCCGACGCAGCACAACAGTTACGAGTAAACGGCGAAAACGACCGTCCATTTTGTCACGGGAGACAAACGGGCAAGAGGAAAAGCGCGAGCGAAGCGAGCTAGCACGAGGAGCCACGTCGCCGGAATAACGATGTCGAGATTGCGTCGAGCGATGAGCGTTCCAGGGTTTTTGTAGCTTGTCGTTATCGCGACGCGAGTTGAACATCAACGCTTTCGTTTTAACCCGATCGATCAATGTGCGTGTAATGAGATTACGACAGTACGCGCCGTTACAAGGCAACAAAACGAAAGATCTCAATCTCAAATTACCGACTGCCGATCCGATTATCCGGATGTTAACCGTACGAAAAAAGCGGATAATTTTTGTTTAGCGTGAGAATTAGAAAAAAATCACCACATTCTGTTTTAATATATCTAACAAAAAAAAAACAAAAATATTAAACTTATGAAATACAATAGATCATTAATAAAAAAAAGTAATACTGCACTACTAAGAGAGAAACTGTAATAGATTTTAATAAATAATTGTTTGAATAGTACTGATATAACATATATATAGAAAATAAATATTTGCTAAATAAAAAGTAATAATTAATAATTAATAATTAATAATAATAATAATAATAATAATAATTAGTAATAATTAAATTAATAATTGAATTAATAGTTCTTGTTGAAAAAGACATGTCGGGTTTTCTACTTGTTCTTCTTTCACTCGATAAATTATGAACCAAAATTAATTTGCATATTTCCAAACTTCTACCATTTCCTCGAGGGTCTGTTTGCACTAAGAGCACCAAATAAATATATGTTTATATTTAGTGAATATTTAATTAACATTATTCAGACAAATATTTATCAAATAATATTAAGTATCTCTATAAATATATTTTTCGTAATAAATTTTTTATTAACAGTTTTTCAACATATTAACATTTTTATGATATGATGTCTAATTGTAGCATCAAATTATTAAAATTGCTTATCAATTTAATTCTCGATTACTAAAGTAGTTTAATTGCGTTTATAGTCCGGAAAAAACAATTCGACGCACAGTTCGAAAGACTACAAATATGGTATACATATGCAAGTGTGTGTGTGTACACCCCCCCCCCCCCACACACACACACACACACACACACACACACACACCGATATAATAATTCAAGATTGAATTATTTAAGCAATAAAGATTCAGTTTCGATCGTTATAGGCATTTTAATTTCTAGTAAATATTTATTAAAATTTAGTACATTTTTCTTTCAGTGAATATTGGAATCATTTATATGTAGTATATTTATGAATCAGGCTACGACATGAGTTATGTATACGAAGCAAACTTCTTTTTAAATCGTATTTCATTTATTCTTCCAGCATTTGCATTTCATATACGTATCATCAAAATGATAAATATAAGAGAGAAAAAGAAAGAGAAAACAAGTAGTATTGATAAAGATTTTGCTCCTAGCGTTTATCGTGTCACTGCACTCTTCGTGACATGAACATTCATGGTTCCGCGTGAAAAATGAGGTGAAGACACGGGTCATAGACATCGGATCCGTAAAAGAAGAAATCGTATATTGCGACCTACAATTCGTACCTTCTATTCTACCAACAAGGTGTAAAGAATAGTGCGAGCGTGCTGTTTCTCGAATTTATTTTATCTCTTGAATTTATTTCGTGCTTGTAAGAGGACGCAAACAGCAACCGCTCAACCTTTAGACATCTTACTTCCCACTGGAGAAAAAAGTGTTTCACCACCCCTGAAAACACGGCGGTCTCACGGAAGGAATATCGAACGACATCACCGAAGACAGCCATTACCAAAACTCTTGGAGCAAACAGGCCCTCGAGGAAATGGTAGAAGTTTGGAAATACGTAGCAAGTTGATTTTGATTCACAATTTATCGAGTGAAAGAAAAACGAGTAGAAAACCTGACGTATGTTTTTCAATTTTCTCGTGTTATGTCACCTCTACCGGAAAAAAATTATATTTTTTTTCCTTTTAAATGTTACCGTCTTCGTCAAAATGTTTTCGCATGAATTGTAAGACGAAAATTTATGTCAGTAACTTCGAAATAAAATTTGAAAAACATAATCTAGATCAAACCGTTTGTTTATGTATATGTTATGAATAAAAAAATTATATCACAAATAAAGACAATATAAAATTTCCTTTATTATACATTATTATATATGTGAGATTTTTAATAAATATTCTTCTCATAATTATTCTCCCGTAATACGATTTTGGGTAATTATTTGTATCCCAAATATTAGCATCAAATATCTTATCCAAGTTATATTTTTCTGATTTTATTATTTAATTTAACACGTAAGTCGTAATGCGCAAATGCAGAAACTAGATAATCCCATTTAACTGTAAAATATATATGGAAAAAAATCGTAGTATTATTCATGAAGAATAATATTGCGATTCATATTTGCATCCATTATATCCTTTACTCATAATTTTTCGTGATTACGCTACTTTTTAATGAGTGGAATTGTTAAATTGTAATATTATTATTTAAACAAAACTGCTGTGATGTGTGCTAACAACATACTCAAATTAAACTTGGATATGTTTGCACGCGCGTATCTCGCGTGGCCAGAGAGTTACGCGAAACACAATTCCTTGCACCACATAAATAGGATACATAGGCCGAGTAATCTAATTAATTAGATGCGATATGTGTAACAATGTCACATTTCATACAAATGTTCTCTCGGTTTTAGTTACATACATTGCGTAACGCATGTAACTACCGAAATGTACTCCCGTTACATCTGCATGCATTCTTGAATTTACCAGAAAATTGAAGTTACTTTTTATACCAGCAAAATCTCCTTTATAATGGCGATATCCCTCCGTAAACCAGGTGGAAAATTAACATGAATCATATGTGGATATATCTTATATCCCATGCTATATTTCGTCATAACTATACTATAATTTAGTACTATAATACTATATAACAACGCACTCTCTAGTTGCACGAAACCGGCAACATACGAGCGGTATTTTTTTTTAAATTTATAGAAATTTCTTGCTGGAGTATGTCACACCTCACTTGGTTTGCAGAGAGATATAGGGTGATGTCCGTAGACGTTGCTCAAGATTCGAGATGGTCTTAAACTAGTGCTTAAGATATTATGAATCAATCAGAAAATTATATTAGCACCTTAAGACATTACTTAAGAGACGGTCTTCAAATTGAGAATAGATAGTCAGCCTTAGTACGTCATTATAAAGAAAGCACGATGCGATAGAAACTATCGTTAATATTTATGCAAGAACACAATTGAAACTATACTTACGTAGTGAACTTCGCCAGATATAGAATTATATTCTTAGCACGCGCGATGTAGATTCTCATCGATTGTTGTAAACGGAAATAACGTTTTGAATCTGTTTTTATATCATGAATTTATAACGGAATTATTTATAAACGGAATAATGCGAGAATAACGAGGATATCGGATGAAGTGTGTGCGCATTTCATAAAAATATATAGTATATAATCTATATTGTAAAATATATATTATATTTAGATATACATTTACATTATTCTATCATCTAATGTCTTTCAATCCTCTTTCTTTATTATTCTCAGATTTTTTCATTAAATTCACAATGCTCCCATTCGCGAAAATACGGTTAATTAGAGTCGCATACTTTAATTATCAGATGATGGCCGGATGTTTTAATTCTTATAATGCGCATTTTACTCCAGTGTGACGAAAGTAACAAGAAAAACAATTCCATTAAGCTGTGATATTTCTTCATTATCAGTTTGAGACAGCTTGAGACAAACTATTTTCAGCTAGTTGGAATTCGCAATTGCATCAAACTCATACTGATATGGATGATACAATTAAATGCAGTCAATTTAAGCTTGAAATACAGCAAATAACCAAAAATGAGTGTTGCATATTTATAATACATTCCAAATACATGATATCCCCAATACGCAAAATGTTAATGAAAAATATGTACAAATTTCTATTGACTTATTCAATAATTAGTCTATATTATTCCGTGTTGTGTATAGCAAACTATAATATTTTTAAATCGACGAAGAAAAGCGTAATGCAAGATATACCTAAATTTAAATAATTGATAAAGTATCTATTAAATATATTTAGAATTATCACAGTAAATACTACAAAACGAGAAAATTTGTAATTTTTATCCTCCCCTTTTTTAATAAATTAATTTTTTTTTTCTCCTTTTCTCATCCTTTTGTGATATTGAAAGAAACCTATGCCTCCACTTCTCTCTTCTGTGTGCCATGTTGGTGTGCGGAATGATTCTGACTTCTATTCTATTCTGACACTTCTGAATTGTCTGAGTTAATCTCTTTAGATAGTCTCTTGTCTCTCTCTAATTTTTGTTAAATCTCTTCTTGCCCTTTTTTCAAAACTTCTATCCAGAACTTCTATCCATTTTAGTATCTGATGGAATCACAGGATTATTTCTTGAGTTTTCTCTACAATTTTAATTCCTATTTCTCAAAGAAATAAATCGAGCGAAATAACATTTCGATGATCAACCGCTGCATTTCGATATGAAATTTACATGGCATTAATGGTCAAAGTTAATCAATTCCGCTGATTGATAATCGCTAATTGTTCGCAGGAAACATTTTGTATTTCGAACGCGACGATATGCGGCTCGACGAGATGCTACCTGCACGTTTGAACTGTGCGAATGGTAACACGACGATCTTGTATAAACACACGCTGTACGCCGCAATAACAAATAATAAGACCAAGCGCCAACAGTATTATAGACATATCATTTTGAAATATTCAACACTTTATAAAATACAACCTACATATATTCTTGAATAAATATCGCAAATTAATATTACAAAATTATCATCCAATATTATCTTTCAGAATATGATATACAATGTCGTAATAAAGAATAGTATTTTACAACTTTTAATTTTAATGCTTTAAAATTTTTAAATTTTATTCATTTCAAGTCATGTTTTTTTATATTATAAAATAATATTTCTTTTTTTACTCTCTTTCTATTCTCTTTTCCAAAGTAACAAAATTAAAAAATAAAACTATTATGTAATATAACTATACACGTCTAACTTTTTCTCCAGAAATTATTATTTTACGAAAAATTATAAAATTCAAGTTATATAAGATAAATTTCACGTAAATTCTTTATAATTAAATCATGGCTATAAATATAATATAACAAAAACCAATGTGACATTAATTTATTAAATTATATTTTTACTAAAAAAAAAGTGATACAATTTAAAAATTAAGTTTCTCAGAAAAATTTTTCAACTTAAAACAAAATTATATTAAATGATTCAATAATATAATCAATCAATAATAAAAATATTCAATAATAAAAATTACTGATTGATCAAATTATTAAACTGTTATATTAAAAGTGATATAATTTTTATAATTAAAAGTGATATATATAATTTAAAAATTAAGTTTTCCAAAAAATTTTTTCAACTTGAGAAAAAATTATTGATCAAATAATATTAGCAAAAAGAATATATTTCTAATATAATTATGTATCATTTTCTCATTTTCATTTCATAACATTTAAAAAAATTATCTTTTTTGAGTTGTAATGATTTTAATTTTTTTAAAATAATTTTTTATGAAGTTAAATTAATTCACTCTTGATGATTGGCAAGATATTTAATGTGTCTAACTCATGGTAGTAACTTGAAAATTACATTTTTTTAGTTGTGTCATTTTTTAAATAAGGGAGCGATATAAGTAAATTAACTTAAATTTTTCTTTGTTTATTCGTTTTAATTTATTATAATTTATTATACATTTAATAAATTACTACTTTTTGTGCTTTACGCTCTTAATATTTACAATATTTAGTAATTGTTTTTTTACGATTATTTATTGAAAAATAAATTTTTATTAATATAATATATGCGCCCAAAACAATATATTAATACTTTATTGAAATTTCTGTTAAATTTTTTCCGAAAAATAAATTTTTATCAATATATGCGGTCAAAGCAATATATTACTTTTATTGTTGCGTAAAAATCGTGCACGACAATACGAAATCGTGGTCGGACAAAATCAAAGACTCACGCGCGCGCTTACATGTATACGGATGACAGGAGAATTAGAATCTCGGTAGGAAGAAATCACGGTAGCAGCATTAAAAGTGCAGTTAAAAGTGATTGTCGGCGTTTTTGATTCTTAATCCGTTTGCTATTGCCCGAAACGCCGCCGCTGCCAACATGTAATCTCCACAATTTGGAATCTGGAAAGAAATCGAGGGCCCATGGGGGATCCTGACTGAATTCATTCGACTGATGATCAAACCAGAGTACGAACAGACTACGAAACATTATTATGAGTCCATCTTACATGTGCGTGCGTGCGTGCGTGATCACGACTCAGAGTTTCCCCTAGGCGTCGTCGCGGATAGTCTGACCACGAGTTTATCTATCGAGAAGACTCAGGGTGAGTCGAAAGACACTCTTAGGCGAGATCTCAGAGCGATCCAGGGACTCGAGTTCCCCTAAGCGATATCCGGATATTCGTTACATATCAAATAGAAAACGTTAAAGAGAGTGAAAGCATACATACAACTTGATAAACATTAGTGAGAGCGATAGAGAAATCATCAATTGTATTGTAATTAATAAATGTTAATGAGATACGGAACATCAGTGGAGATATTAATGTTGTCTCCCTGATCTACAAAACATTTACTAAAATCTCTGTTAAATTTCCGAAGAATTTTTTAAACATTTATTTACATTTAAAACAGACACTTATATATTCAAAATAATGTAATGCTTAAAACTTGTTTTAAATATGAATATGTTTGAAATAACATCACGATTAATATTGCATAGCACAAAAATAAAATAATTTCATCATAATTTCATCATAAATTCATATATCTAAGAGATGACACCTAACTTCTAAGTTACGAAGAGAAACATTGACGATGCATATTCCCTCCCGTCAATGAGCAAACACATTGGTCGTATATAAAGCACGCAAGTTTCGGAATTATGATTTTGCGCTTTCGTGAGTCAAGTAAAGAGAACGGAAGTGGAGTTATACTTAATCTTTCTCGCGCGCAAAGGCTCTCGCTAAATTTTCGAAGAGCTCGTCGCGAAAGACGCCGTCGTGCTCACGAAGAAATATTAACCCTTAATTTCACTGGCGGAGTACAAACGTATTCCACCGCATTCAATTATGCAAATATTTCTTGCATAGCATAATCGATGTTGCTGGTCCGCATCTCACACTAGGACCACTGACAAGTGCATGTAGATATCGTCTAGAGCATGTTTTTATATCCCACATTTTTCCTCATAATTTTCTTTCTCTATAGTTTTTGTCAACAATCTGTCTTTATTATTAGTGAAACTGATTGGAAGACTGATTGAAATACAACTGAATTGTAGCTTAAGATTAATGTTATTTGGAAAAAATTCTATACTAAAGTTAACTATCAAAAATTAGAAAAAAATCTTTATTTCTTAGAGCCAGAAAAACTTTATTTTCTGTTATATTTGTAATAAATTATCTTTCAGCTTCAGAATGTTTAATTATTATACCAGGTCAGAAAAACATTTTAAAAAATTTCATTTCAGTTAAAACTTTTATCAAAATTAGAGGACAAAACTACTACGCGAGTAGTTGTGTAGGTCAGATTTCGTCAGTGAAGTTAAGAGTTAAAATCTATTTCCGCACCACTATTTGGTAAAGCAATAGAAAAAATATACAGGAAGCGTCGCAATAGGATGGAATGCCTTAAACGGGGAGGAAAAGCTGAAAGTTTCAGAGGCACGTACCGTCGCCATCGGTCTGTGGGGATGGTAACAAAAGAAGCATCGCATGCGAACGAGAGGAAAAGAACTCAACCGAATAGAGAAGAGGGGTTTACAAAAACGAAAGGAGAAAGAAGATAAGATAGAACGGAATGGAGAGACCTAACCCATATTGGAGCAGTGATGGTAGTGGTAGCATAGTAGTAATAGTACTCGTCCTCGTTGTCGCCGGTCGTCGTTGAAGCGAAAGCGTCCGATGAAAAAGTCGTTCGTCGGCGCCCGCCAGTCTGGCCAATATTTTACTATCCAACAGCATCGTCCTGGTTCCGCCCGCTTCCAGTTCGTCTCGTTGCATCTTTCTCCCCCTCGCGCCAATATTATCCGCAGCTTCCTCCTCGCTGGGCAAGAGAGGCGATGCGCGAGAAGGAAAAGAATCAAGAATAAGAGCGAAAGAGATAGATCTAAGGGTGACAAAATGGTTTCACGGCCGACGAATATGTTCCATCATCTGAATCGTACACACATCCAAACCGAACGATCCGCGCAACGTCACAATAAAAGGGGGAAATTTCTGCGGTTGCCGCCGCCTTAATCTTAACACCGAAAACGAAAGATAAGGCTCGAGTCGAGAAACGGAAACATCGCTTTATGCTCGAGATTCAACTAAATACATTTCTCACGTGGAATTGAAGAAATATTGATTTTGTTCTATCGTGAGATCCCGAATTTTTCCAATTGCCGTGTGATTCAACGCTGAGACTCGGTAGATAAGGAATTGTCTCGTATCTGATATACGTTACCACGTTTATCGTTATTAAACCGGCGTGGACAGTCGTTCTTTACATGGAGAATTTACTCGAGCTTTACGATAAGATACATATTGCTTTCTCATGGTACAGCAGATTTTATCGATGTCAATATTATAAGAATGGATCTTGATTTACGTAACAAATTCTTTTCGAGTTTCTGAACTGAAGGAAAGGGAAATATCAATAGTTCCCGAGTTATGAGTGATTGAAACTGGAAAAGTTGAACCGATTTATATTGAAATAAGATAGCAAAAGCTTATTGTCTGTTTAATTCCAAATAAATTTTACTTTTCCAAAATGAACGTTGTTTCCGTTATGAATGATTGTCTGAACAAAATGTGTTTATTGTAAGAAATTTATAATTTGCAACAAATAATAGGAATCTTTCCTTTTCCAAGAAAAATCGAAATACGTATACGATAAATATATTCCAAATGGTCTTTTATTAAAATGGAATTCTAAGAAAGTATTCGTTGATACAAATATGTACAGTAAGTTAAAATAGTCAGAATAGAGGTGGAACGTAATTTAGGATAACGAGATTTACGACACACAACGCTGCATTATTCGAATTTATGTGTCAGTCATTGTTAATTAAGAGTAGTTAATTAAGAGCTCGGATAATGTCACGGTGCGGTAACCAGAAATTCCGTGGCGCTTTTCAACTTCGCGGCGGGTAAGCAAGATAAGATTTTCGTGCTTGGTGGGAAGCCTTGCGATTAGGTACAGGAAATTTATCCGCGCGTAACTCGAAACTTTTTTTTCTAAAATCAATTATATGGCGGAAAACTACTTAAACAACGAAGACCTATCGAATCCCGATTTCTCCTTAATTTTGCCCGATCCGATTGTGCACATATTCCCAGAATTCCGGAAAAGTCACCTTCGCCTCTCGAAAGAGCGTCCTCTTCAAGAGGAAAATTTCCAAGGAAACGTCGATTCCGCGGCACACGAGATTACAAAGATAGAGCAAAACTTGCCCACAGTTTCTCGATCGTTTGGCGAGATCAAACCTGCAAGGTAGATCCCAAGGGATGATAAAGGTTACTGCATAGTGATAGCTCTTGGGATTAATTTTAGAATCGATCACGCGGTTATTTTATTATGCTGTAGGTCTCATACAAATTACCTCAATTGTACATCTCAAAAGTAAAAAAGTAATAAGGCACAGCGGAATGAAAATCATAAAATTCTTTCCCGATGGAAAATACATTGTGATATTATGTACATTTATAACGGCAAAATTAAAAGAAAAAGATATATAATTTAGTACTATTTTAATAACGAGTGAAATTTTTGGAAGCATTTTCACAAGCGTTTATATTCTATAATTATAAATAATACATAATTACACATTTTCGCGTTTCGTATATTTTACAAAACATCGACATTACTGATATTATGTTTATCGAATATTATATGCATATCAATTACGATCTTCTAAAATATTAAATTGAAAAACATTTTTTATTAAAAATAACAAATGAGTTATACGTTTGATCCCACAAAATCTTTCAAAACATTATAAAATTGGAATAAGCTAACATCGATTTAATAAAATTGGACATGCACATTGTTAGATATCAAAAGAGCAGCTGATTTTTTTTAAATGATATTTTATTATTTTTAACTTCCATGTGTCAATGTAAATCAATTCATTTCTGTGATGGAAGTTTCAGAATAGACTAAATTTAAATCTCAAATTTAATATATTTTCTTGAGTTAAATTGCTTAACTCTATTGCTTTAGTTAAACTAATCAAAATAACATATCGGGTAGAAGTAGTGGCAACCTAGAAATGATTAAAAATAACTCATACTGGATATAATTTGACATTATGAATTTAACAGTACATGAAACAAACGGTTCAATTCACGCAACACAGACTCATCTGGATCGAACTCACAAAAAGTAGGATATAATTCCAAGAAACGCGAAATAGATGCGCAAACAGCCAATACGGTCAACCTCTTAAGCCAGTAATCGATATTCTCGACGATCAATGCTGCTCTCATACTGGGCCATGGATTTGCCACGGTAGAAGAAGCCGCGTTTGGAAAATTGGAAAACTATCGGTTGCCTGACGGGGCGAATCACTATGAAGACAAAGGGCCGACGAAACTTGGGCTACGGAAAATGCCTTTGCCAATTTAGGGGTTGTCAAGCCCCTGAAGGACGGCGGCAAATAAAGCCGGATATGCGCCTGACACTTGGAAATTTCGAGTGCCGTGAACGCGAGACGAGAGGCAAAATCCCTTTATGAACTTTCTAACGTGTTCGACGCATACTTTTATAAAATGCGGCGGTAGGTTGTAATGCGGAAACAGCTGACTACGAAAAAGATTTTTCGCGACAATGAATTTGTCTTATATACAGTTATAAATTGATTATGAATGGTGATATGAAAAATCGTGACTTGAAAAGTGTAACAGTAGTAATAAAAAAATTACTTAAAATCCCATAAGTTTCGTAAATCATAATATAATAGGATTATAGTTATCTTAATTGCCAGTTATCTTAAATATTTTTTTAAACAATAATTAATAACAAATATATAGAATATATTCCAATAAAAGAAATTAATGTAGTATAAGATAAAAAAACAGATAGTAAGTATTCGAGGACGATGACAAAATTGAAATGATAATAATAACATAATCTTATAAAAGTCATTAGGTGGAAAACAATTAACAATAATAAATGATAGGTTTCTGACTCATCAAATCTCAATATAAAAAATTCCAATAAGATACGTCTCATCATAAGCGCGATGAGTGTAATTTCATTATAGATTTTCTATACTAAAGAATTTTTACATGATTGGGAAAATGGAATAGTGAGATGCAAACCCATCTCGTTTTAGGAAAGAGAATAAATAAAGCTTTAAAAATTGCAATTTATTTTCTTTTAGCTTACATATAACGTAATTGTTCTAGAAAAATCTTTTTAAAAAAAGATGTCTCAAAATGTATTTAACATAAAGTTCTAAAAAATCGAAGTTTTAAAAAAAATTGCAGAAAAATAATTTCAAAAGTTACGTAATTCAAATATGAACGGCACTCACAAATTCGGCTTATTACAATTGATTAGAATAACAATATTAAATAATGTTATTGTAATATTTGAACAATGCTTAAAAACAATTAGGAAAAGTCATCTTCCGATAAAACTATATCGTGTTAAATCCGTTTTATTATATAAGTACGTGAAAAAATGTACATCATTCACAGTGATTCATGATTAAAGCATTTACATCGCTATTACATCCCGGCTAAGACGCACTTTTGTCACAATGTCGTACTTGTACAAAAATAGATGTATATGCAGCGCCTACTCTCTTGCTTACAAGCCGTAAACAATAAACTCACCGAGTGTACGTAGTAGAGTGATCGTAAGGCGAATGGATGTGACACAGCGAAAGTTGGCAAATGTTGCCTAGAGGTGTCAGTCGACATTCTCGACATTCCTACCACCTGCCGTGTTAGAGGCGATTTGCTTCACCTGTCTCTACTGCAGGTATGCAAACGGCGGTATTCCATAATCCACGATTCTGCGACATCAACTGATGAGACAATTCGACATTCAGAAAAACGTAATAAAGACGGTAAATTGACATTGATAAATGAAGATTTATAGAGCCACTTATTAATTTAAAAAATGTCAGTGTTAAGACGTTTCCTTTGCAAAGAGAGGAAAT
>NW_017259317.1:4175-21546 GCF_001594045.1 Atta colombica | reverse complement strand
TCTCTCTCTCTCTCTCTCTGTTAAAAAATTAAAATTAAATAAAATATTATGAAGTATTATTTTATAACGTAAAATTAATAATTATATGCATGTCTCAAAAACTGTAAAAATATTTAATAAATTATATGATGTATACAAATATACATGTATATATTTTGATAATAAAATTTCTTTTCAATTTTTATAGACTGCAAGGCATTGCCATTACTAAGATTATATCGCATATTTCATCCACTACATTAACGTCGAAAATATTCTGTCGCCTGAACTTGTGCTTCAGTAAATATTGATGGAAAAACAACGAAAACGAGGAAACTCGCGAAGTAGTTTCTACATCGCGGTAACTGCCGTTCGAGAAACTCGAGTAAATTTTGGACGAAACGCGGTAAACTTGACTTGAAACCGGTCTAACCGAATTTTGAGTTAGGATTAACCCGATGCATTCGATTGGAAAATTATAGATACCACACGCGCTTCGAGAACGAACATCACGTACGGAAGTGATCGGAAGCTAACTTTGGACATCGACGTTCTACCGCGATTAGGGATACAGACAGACGATCGGGAAACTATCGAAATTGTCGCGGTCATCACAAAGTTTCTCAATTATAGGAACGAGACGACTGTACCAAATATTCCACGATATGGAAATAAATTTAGTTGCAACGATCTTAACTTCATGGCGTTAACCGCAGGCAGAATCTGCGAAACGAGAGAAAACGCTGCGAATTTATACGCGTACGTTTGTCCCACATCACGTGATATCTGTCGAAGGGAAAATGGAAATTCCATGAGAATCCGATCGAAAATCACAACTTTACGTCGAAAACATTGCCTCGCGCTACGTTACATTGTGGAGAACTGTCAACGCGCGGTGAAAAGTGCAAGCTACAAACAACTGCGTTGTACTATCGACACCGCGCGATGGTATAAAAAAAACATTTAAATCTCCCTCTCTTTCGCTCTCGATAAAATAAATTCTTTTATCCCGCCCGTCGCCCGAGTCCTCGGATGCAGTCATATCGATACGCGGAACATCGATCGTGTTCAGGGAAAACTATATAGGTATGCATCGACGTGATTTATGCGACCGTACGATTTATGCTATGTACATTCCGTATTCTAAAATATAATTCTCTGCACAAATAGTTCGTGCACGGTATGAAAGATTACGATGTATTTCCATGTAAATTTAATTTAATCCGACATTTCTGTAGCAACGCTATCAACTCAATGCGCGACAAGCGCATATATATCGGATTAAATATGTAAAACATTTAATAATATCTTAGTAATACTTAGTATCTTCCAAATTTTTGTTAATTTGTAAAACATGGAAGGTATATATTCGTAAAATACGGAAGGTATAATTTTTATATAAAATATAAAAATTATATTCTTTCGCATTGCTTCGTTTAATTTTAGAATGTAATGACAAAGGTAGGATAATAATAAGTGTCTTGGAATAATGTATTTAATACTTTAAACTCTACTCGAATGCAATTGTCATTCTTCACAATATCAAAACATAATAAAAGAGATTTTAATATTTATAACTCGAACCGAAAAAATTCGATCCGGATAACGGTCTAAATCCAACTTTTGATTCCAATTCTTTTACCGAAGATTGGGTTTATTTGGATTTCGCCTTTTCGATTTCGATTTTCGTAATTATATATACCCATAACGATCACTCATCACAAAACTAACACCGAAATTGAAAGTTAAGTATCCTCGGACCATAATCGTAATCAGCCGAAATATCCATAATGTATCCATAATGTAATTTCGGTCTGAGTTCCTGTTTATAATATAAGATTCCAAGTTTATCTACACTGAGGAAAATGGTCTGGTTGGATTACATAGTAATTCTGATGGAAAATGGACGAATCAGAAATTTCTAATTAAGTCTATTAGAATTCTAGTTGAGATAACTAGAATTCTGATTAATACAATTATTCTGATAAAAAAAAGAACTCTAGTAGATTTTATCAGAAATATTGTATCAATCAGAATTCCGGTTATCTCAACTAGAATTTTAATAAATTTAGCCAGAAATTTCTGAGTCGTCCATTTTCAATCAGAAATTGTTTTTAGTGCATTTTATCTCGTATTACGTATTTGCAATGCAAGATCCTATTAAGAATTATGAATTTTTGTTAGAAATTTGTAATTCTTAATATTAAACAAGGAATGTCTTAGGACTGTACATGAATACACAATTAATAAGGAATAAATGCCTTTAACGATTAAACTGGATCAAAGTGGATCCTTAAATAATTAAATGTGAATTTATATACTACCTAAGTAATCATTTAAATTGTACGCCTGAATTACAATAATAATACCACAAATTAAATTGACTAGCAATTTAATAATTTGATGCTCATTGGCATCTTAGAACGATTTTAATGATGCTGAATAAATTTTTAAGTTACATAGCGTATTACTCGCAAATTATCAATCATTAATGAAAGAGAAGAAACTGACAAGATGATTATAGCTCGCGGTTTAAAATATAAATCTCTATATTAAAGGAGACACGCCGCCATCGAAAACGGCTGTATTTTCGTTACGCATTCAGCGTTTAAACTCACTCTGCGTGGCGCCCGCATGTCACGTTGACGTTGAATGGGATTCTCATACCGTACGACAGAATCAACAAGCTTTTCGGAATCGGACGAGCGTGCGGCGGTTTAACATTAAACGATCGGGAGGTAATACACGGGTCCCGATAGAAGGATGTACACGAGAAAGTAAGAAAATACAACACGCGACGACTGTACTTAACTGCACTTAACTATATACATACCCGTTTACCTTCGAGGCACTAGGTCGCATACAACCTTTGCTGAGAATCGATAAACGGCGGATTCTTTCGCGTTTACGTGCGGATAATCGATTCGCCGGTATATAGATACATAAAACGAAAGACGACACGCGTATCCATAAAGATTGTCCATAGGACGGCATATGATAAGGGATTGCCCGAGGTCGATTATTGGAACTGCAAAATCGCAGGGACGCGCAACAATACTCGCAATAACTCCGGAAGGACAGGCAGTTCCATTATTTGAGCTCGGAAGCTCCGCGAGGCCAACAATTCTTATCGTTTCCTCGCCCGAGCGGTTACTACATCTCTTCCGTTCTCCATTTTGCCTCCGCCCGACCCGGCTCCATATACGCACACAAAAGGGAGAAGAACCTCGAGTTTTACGCAGTGTCTCTTCTCGGCAATGGCGCATTCAGACACGCCGGTAAACGGCGACAAGTCGCTAAGAGACTCGAGATATTTATGCGAATGTCCCCGCATAAATACCGCGGTGGCCGTGGAACGAACGACTCTTGTGCGAGTTTGTGATTTCAATACCGATTGCTATATAATACGTTGCAAGAAACTGCTTATTATTTCTGAATTGTGTCAGATTAACCTGACGAAATTGAACATCCAGAGAAAATATTTCTTTGATTTAAAGAAATGTTTCTTTGCTATACGGTTAAAGAAAACATTTCTTTGATTTGAACGTCATTTCTTTGACTTAAACATTATTTTTTGAAATCAAATAAAAAAATTTAAAGAAACTATTTAGAAAAGAAACAATTCTTTAAACCGAAGAAACCTTTCTCTGGGTGAAAAAATAAAGTTGTGATTTCTTTAGGAATGCAAATGAAATATATTAAAGAGAATTCATCAACAAGCAAAAACTATAACCAAAGTTGTCTTCTTTCTTTTGAACAAATCCTATGTAATATTGCGTACTAGAAATCACAGTAATATAATAATAAATATAGTGCACAATTACATTATACATTAATATAATTAGATGCAGAAATTAATTCGAGAACATAAGTTTTAAGGCTTCAAAAACATTTCGCGATGGCAAAAGAGAAATTAGAAGGACAAAACAGAAATATATTATAGTAGTAAATTCTAAGAAAGTGTAATAAATTCAGAAAACTACGAGAATAGATACAAAATTAAGAATAAATTGATTTTCTAATAATTTATACTTCATATTATAAAATTCTCAAAATATTTCTACGGAAATTTCGTCAGAATTTTAAGATCTAATAACTCTTCTAATAACTTTTCCAGTTTAATTTAGTAACATGTCGTTCAGTTAATCGATTAATAATAGAAAGATTCTATCGTAGGAACCTCTTTAGATATACATTTATATTGAGTTAGAACAAAAGTTTGCAAGTACGACTTTCAAAATTCGAGCAATTATAACTTCATTAAAAATGAACATTTAAATTTTCAAAAAGCATTTTAATCTTTAAAATCTCTACTTTCGAAAAGACATGATGTCTTTTGTGTTTTTATGAGTTCGGGTTTTTGCATATAGAAAATTACAAGCTGGAGAAATGAGAAATTTTCTTCTCATTTTGTGTCCCTTGCCTTAAACGACTTGCAAAAATTTTCAAATTTTCTAACGTGAAAGCTTAAAATTTTCCTTACAAAATTGTTTTAATATTCCTAAGATTTTTTTGCTACTGAATTTACAAATTAAAGAAAAAGAGCATTTTTATTTTGTCATCGATTGTTCGTAACTCCGATAAAAATTATCGTATCACAATTCAAAAAATAGATTCTTAAAGCTGAAATTTTATCGAACGATATAGTTGACAATTTTTTTGTAAACATATAAACATGATGTAAATAAAATAGCGCTACAAACTTTTGTTCCGATCCAATATTTATGCCCGTCATTCATAGTTAGACCTTGTACTTAAAGCTTCCTTAAATTTATCTTTAGATGCTTAACAGCCAATGAAATAATTCATACAGTATCTGAAGATAAATTTAAGGAAGCCTTAAATATAAGACCTGACTGAATACGGGCATTAGTATCGGTTTTCTTGCACGCCACCTTGCAAGATTGTGCCCCATTTTCCCTGCGATCTCCATGCTGATTTCAAATCAATCAATGTTGCACGAGCTTGTCCCGTGTAACACCGAACTTGGCGACGAAGCCAGGTTGTTTCGGACTTCGCGGTGCAACCTGGTGCAAAGCAGCACGCGAGGAAACCACTAGCAAAGCCCGCTTTGTATTTGCCTTGTGAGCTAAGAACTTAAACCGGACGCATCGAAGATATTTAACTAACAAGGAGAAAGTCACGTGTCTCGTTTAGCGCAGTAGAAATTCGACAAAGGGAAGAAATAAACGGACTCTGGATGTGTATTTTGCGCAAACGCCAACTTCGTTGTAGAAAATATAGGAAGGGCGGAAACGGCAAGAGGAATGTTCTCTTTCTCTCCCTCTTTCTTTAACGACGCCACGTTTGTTCGCAACAGAACCGAAGGGTTGAACGACGACGTCGTTGTCTTTGATACTGACTGACAACGCCCTGAACATGATTCGATTACATGCACGCGAGAAGGTAACCACTAGCTGAAATATTGTCCCAAAGATTACACGATTTTATTTGATTTCATACTATTTCATCTGATTACAAATAATTTTCTTCACTACCCGGAGAGAATTTTTTCTTAAAATTTACCCTTAAAATATAATAGTTGTGGTACAATACAATATTTAAAAAATATTTACCATGCACTTCAGTAAAATTAATCAAACTTATTTTATACTTTATTGTAATTTTATTAATGAATGAGAGAAATTTACATAAAATTCCCCTATATTTCTTCGAAATATAATGTTGTCACATGACTATCATATTTTCAGGGTAAATTTTAAGAAAAAAAACTCTCTGTGTAGAGTCATTTGATAAAACAAACGATTTTATTTAATATTACACAATGATTTCCCGTAATTGCATATGTAATTATCGGATTATACAGAAGGATTTCTATAAATTTTATTATGATTTTGAATCGTGAAACACTGTTCAGTACACAGTAAATACTTCTTCGCATGCGTTTGTACGTGCTGCGTGCGAGTCACGCGCAAAATAAACAATTACATCGAATAACTCGTATTTTTTAGTCGGGATCCAGTTACGCGAAAGTAAGAGCCGCGGACACTCCGCGTTTCTCCGCGTAACGACTGCACGCCGTAATTGTATATTGCGGCGTTCCAACGCGATTCACAGAAGCGTGAATCTCAACCAATCGCGCGTACATTCACTCGTAATTCAGTAACCAAATTTCGCAGGCGACAGAGGAGACCATTGCGAGTGAAAAGAGTCCATGTCTCGCGAAAGGTACACTGAAAAATATGCCTAGTTAAAAATGGATGAACCAGAAGATTATGATTACATATATCAATCAGAATTCCAGTTATTTCAATTAGAATTCTAATAGATTTAATCAGTACATTCTAATTTCAATTTCAACCAGAATTCCAATTAATCCAACCAGACATTTTTTTCAGTGTACATCGAAAAAAATCATTTATCAGATAAATATGATGTACGCTTGCGGAGAAAATTGAACTTGCAACTCTGTTAAAATACTATCTCAAATTCATGTCACAATAAGACACATATCTAAGATAAGGCAAATATCTAAAAAATATTGTAAAGAATCTAATAGCGTTTTTCACTGGCAAAATTAGTACGCACTTAGTGCACTTTAAAACCGTTGTACACAAATTAACATAAAAATGTATGTTTAATAAAAATATAGAAACGAATTAAACTGCGAAATGTTCAATACATTTTATTGTGCTAATTGATAAAATACATATTGGGCATTTTATCAACTGAGATATCTCACTTTTACATTTAGATTACAATAACTATAAAAAGTATTCAATCTGGAAGTTCTGCGGACTTTTCTATCTTTTAATCATCATTATCACCGAAAGCAATCACCATATTATAACGCAAGCATCTTAAAACAAGTATTAACTCATCATTTGCTAGCATTGTTTTACATGTTATCCCAAAGTATGTATAAAAAGATAAGACAAGTATTCAAAAATAGGACACCTGAAACATCTAAAGAATCTACTAAAGAACATTCAATATATTTGGGCATTCTTCTTTTCTGAATGTTTATTAATCATTGTCTTCAAAAGTCAACAACCGTATATTGTAACGCAAATATCTTAAAACATGATATGTTAACTCCTCGGTTAACTCATCATTTGCTAGCACTGTTTTACAAATTCCTCTAAATCCTAACAATAAGATAAGACAATAATCTAAAAGATATTCTAGAGAATTTCAAGGCCATCCAAAATATCTACATGTTCAGATTTTTTCTGAAATGTCTGTCAATCATCATCTATAGAAGCCGAAAGCAATCAATCGTATTATAATGCAAGCATCTTAAAACATGTGTTAACTCGTTATTTGCTAACATTGTTTTATACATTACCTCAAATCCTAACAATAAGATAAGATAAACATCTAGAAGATATTCTAAAGAACATCCAATATCTAGATGTTCCTCGGACTTTTCTAACCATCTTTCATCGCTTTTAAAAGTCAAAAGCAATCACCATATTGTAACGTAAATATCTTAAAGTGTCTACTTAAAATGTTAACTTATTGTTTGCTAATATCGTTTTGCAAGTAAAAAAGGCACTATTCAAATATTATATACGAATAAATGATTCATAACTCGCATATAAATAAAAATAACGCGCGTAATTTGATACTTTTTAAACAATTGACAAATAACAAAAATTGTATCAAAAAAATTGAATATATGAAAATAAAGGATTTTATAATAAATCGATCGTTATGAGGATTGCTGGGCAGAAATACGGCAGAATAAATAAAATGCAAATATTATTTGAATAATACGTGTACTTGATATTAATGATATTCCATTTATAGATTAAATACATAAAAGTCTGTAGAAGCATTCTGAATGCGAATGCAGGAGCATCGCTATTATTTTTTCCCTTCGTTATCAAAGCGACACGTTTTTACCGTGAAAAATTGTAATATGTCAAGTTTTGTTATAGTATGTAACTGCGCGTAACTTTGAATCGATGGACCGCGGCATTCCTAACACGAAGAACCTTGGATTTCGAAGCGAGCGGCGAAACGATCAAAAAGTGGTTATTTCGCAACAATTCGCAACAGTGAAGCGCCACCCTTCGGCGGAGCCGTCGCTATTGTTATTGTACGATTATATGACACTTTGCTCTCCTGTATCAATATTCTATTTGATAACGAATGTGTCTTATCTCTGCAGGATACGTAAAGGAGAGTCACGGATTTTCTCGGATTGGGCGATTGTTTCAGGGTATAAGCTGTCATCGCGTATCTCTCGCGTATCTCCACAAGGCGGAAGAAATGAAAGAAAAAATAAATAAATAAACGAGCGATCTGTCAACCTGTCATCGCTCGTAATCCTTGCGCGACAAATATAATACGCGAGAGGAAACGTTGTCTAGAAACTCACCTCTTCGGCGAATTCGAAATCACCGTCGAATCTCCTCTTGCATCTCACCCCCGTGGCAAGAACTAGCAGCACCGTGGCCGCGAGCATCCACGAGAATCGCATGGCTGAAACCGTCCCTCCGAGTCCTCTCCCCAGAACCGTCACTTACTTCACCGCGGAAGACGCTCGCGCGCGCGGCGCGACAGAACGAAGGTGAGAGAAAGAGAAGAAATCGGCACGCGCGAGTTACACCGTCAAACGGAGGAAAGAAATATCGGGGCAGTTAATGCGGACGATGTAACTGATGATCCGACGTCCGGCGCACGCGAAACTCCGACTTGACGTGTATGTATTATGTGTATATGTATGTTACGCGACGCTTGACACGGAACGGAAACGCGCAGCTCGATAGCCGAACGAGTTGTGTATGACCGCGCGAGGAGAGGCGACACCGTCACTGCCGTTGGTTCATGTGCCGCCAGAGGCGCGCGCGCGTCGCGCTTGCTCATTGGTCGGATCTTCTACGAATGGCGCGCGGGGAGGGGGGCCGATAGCGCGCGTTACTCGCTTTCGCTCGGCTTTTATCGTCGCTCACCGTGCAGCTCGTGCACCTGTTCGGCTACCTTCGACGCGGACACGCCGCGCTGCGTTCGTCGCCAGTCAATACCTTCTCCAGCTGCTAGTTCACCTACCTACCTACCTACCTGATGTAGCCCGTGGCCCTGATGGAGAAAAAGGAAGAAAAGGATTGAGAGGAATTTATCGGAGAGGGACATCAGGGAAAAATCCAGTCCCGCTCTCCCTAGACGATCTCTGCCGTTCAACCTGCCTGATCGACCAATCTTTTTTTTTATTCTTCATTCTCTTCGTTACGATTGCCATTACTATCATTGCTTTCTCTTGTTACTTTACTATAAATCGTAGTATTGCGTCCCTTAGAGGATAGATATATACCTATACAATAAAAAGGAAAAACTTAACTTTCTGGAGTAACGAGATTTTTGTTTACTGACATTTATAACGTGGAACATTAAAATGTAACTTACAACTTCAGAATGTATGTCAATAGATATTTTAATTATTGTACTATAAATTTATTAACAATGCTAACTTTAGATGTAGAATTTAATAAGTAATTCAATCGTCCTTGTTAACGGCAACTGCTTTAAAACTCAAAATTGTTCAAGTATCATTTTTATATTAAATATTTTTAAAAACATCGAACAAAAAAAAAGATACCTATAATAATATTTGAATATTTTAGTTTAGATTTATTACACATGCAAAAAAAAGTACACTTAATTTCTCAACATGCTGTTTGCGATCAAACAAAACGATCATAGATTATATTTCTTCTTCTACTTCCCAAAAAAATCCAGAAAATGCCGTTTATTCGATCCTTTCAGTAGAAACGGTAATTTGCTTTTATACTCTCGAGATCCAACTGAAGAATTTATTGCTCCAAAAGCCCATTCCACTTTGTAAGCCAATGTGGATGCGTGTCACGCGAAAGAATGTATATAGTTCTTAGTTTTATGTTGCTAAATACATTTTCAGAAAAGTACAAGTATTTCTTTGGAGATCACAGTGAATCACATCCAAGAACAACCGCGATAAAGTACAAAAATGAATTAATTTGTAATCAATCTATTTATTCAATACTCATCGCTTTTTTATATCTTTTAGAAAATATCGGGAAAGAGCATCTTTGATTGTCCACCAAATTTAAAAAAAAAATGTAAAAAACAGATTTAAAATAGGCATATACATAGAATTGGAATGTCTAAACATTTTCTAAGTGATATATATTTTCTAAGTGATATATATATATATACCAAAGGGATAACTTTTGAAAATAATACATCTATATTCGGATCAGTTTGTTTATTGTTTATCTCTGTATTTGGAAAAATATTGAAGAGAACTAACGTGCCTTTTAATCTAAGAAACCCTCTCAAAATTGTACAGCTACATCAATCACAACCCATAATGAGATTATATTTCTTTCATAGTCGAACCGCTATGGATGTAATATCATAACGATATATATGCGGAACACATCCGAAAAAAAGTGCTTGTATAAACATTTTACATATTTCATGTATATATATTAGGAGTTAAAAACTAACAAAATAGTAGCACCGCATATATATCCAAATATTTAAATGCTATTTATAATTATTTAAATGAAATGAAAAAAATGACATATTGATGCAAAAATAGCAAAATGACAAATGAGAAGGAATTCCATGTTGAATATGAATAAACGGAGTAGCCGACTTCGCTAGTTGATAGAACGAAGATATCCATCTCATCTTCATTTAAGATGTACATAATGCCATTTATCGACTGAAATCACACATTATAAAAACAATTCAATGTTTTAATTTACATATATTTAACATCAATAATATTTTCATATAATTCAAATATTCAAAAACAGAACAATTTTTAATTCCCATCATAATTGTTACAATTTGGGTTGTATGAAGTAACATTTGTCAACTGAAAGTGAAGAATATTATAAATATCAATAAATATGTACATAATAATAAAGTAAAAAAAGCTAATAAGAATTATAATTCTCATTAATTTTTCAGAAAATTTATATTTTTTTCTATTCTATGTTACACTTGAGTTACCTACCTATCGGTTCTACACATTGAGGTTCCACTGATTCAGGTGCTTTGTCTAAAATTTTTTGTGCAACTTCTGTGGTAATCTTGAAAGGACTTCCCTCCACTGTTACATTAGAACTACAAAAATAATACATAGAATAACATCTAAATTATTTTATCTAAGACATAATTTAAGATTAATTCTAAGACTAATTTTTACGAACCATTCTATTTCATTAGATGAACCTTCCTGTTTGATTAAAGTTTGCCAATGTTGATGTACTTCATCAATGATATGTAGGGCAAATTCTCGTGGTTTTGCTTCACCATTAAATGCAAATTGATTTTCTGGTTTTCCATCCGGAATTTTATATATCTTAAACCATTCAATTGTAGCTTTCATTAAACCTGGATAATGCTTCTCAATGTCACTTATATCTGCAATCATATTTATCAAATTAGTAATATATGAAAAATCTATTTATAAAATCTATTTAAATTTTTTGGCATATTTAAGAATCTAGTTCAAAGAATACATATATATATATACATATATATTAAGTATTCTTAATAAATATAAATTGTAATTACCATTCATTTGATCAGCCAAAGGATCATTAACATCAATTACAATAATCTTCCAATCAGTTTCGCCTAAAATAAAAATTGTTCATAATGAAACATATATACTATGTAGTATTGTATTTTATTTATACATAAATTATTCTAATATTCTATATATTTTTCAGTATAAGCATTAATCTAATAATTTTAATTAATAGATAAGTTAATTAGTTAACCTTCATCAATAAGTGCCACTGTTCCAAGAACTTTTACTTTTAATATCTCGCCTCGTTTTGCAATCTATAGATGCAAATATATTTCCATCAATTATTATAATCAATTATAATTATTAAATTACATGAAACACAATAAATAATGAACAAAAAAATTATTAAAAATATTGCAATTATTTCTCACCCTATAGCCTATTTCAAGAACATCAATAGGATCATTGTCACCTTTGCAGCCTGTTGCTTCATCCAAAACGTCAGGATTTTCCCAAGTCTGTTAATTATATTATTTAATAAAATTATTTATATTACAATAGAAAAAGAGATAAAAAAATTATATTATAAATTATTATATCAAATAGCTTTTAACAAAAGATAAAAGATAGTATTTCTTATAGTAAATAGAAATCAGGAAATAAGGTATTTCAAAAATGATAAGAAGGAAACGATTGTCAAGTCTTAAGTGTATACCTTGATTACAAGTTCACATATACATATGCACAAAATATATGAACATGAGATAAGAAAAAAAAAATATATATATATGCACTTAGTGTCTAATTGTTAATTTCCTTTTATTATGTTTAGATAATAAATCAATAAGATCATCATGTGTGTTATCTTAGAACATATAATAGTTTATTTGGACAAGTGATAGACATAAAAGAATGTACTTCAAAGAAAATACGAGACATATTATTACAAAACACATTATTGCGTTTCTTAATATAAACAAAAGTGTTGTGAATGCAATATTTTTAAAAATTAAACTTATAAGCTATAAACTTTCATTTGACTACAAAAAATTCTTTTTATTTTTCAAATTTTCTAAAGTTTACTTTTATATTTTAAATATAATGTGTTTTATACAATATATACTAGATGCTTTCTTTTAATTTTAAAAATATTTTAAAAAAATACATTTTACTAAAAAAAAAAAAACCTTCCAAATAAAAATTGTGTGGTGTAAAGTAGGATTTAATGGTGACATTCATTTCTATACAACTTTTATTTAGAATATTTTTGGAAAAATTCTATATTTTCGAAATATTTGCGTATTGGAATTAAAATGAATTACTCTATACATGTATTCTGCAAAATGACTCAGTGCAAAATAACAGAGAAATTGTTTTTTAAAACTTGAATTCCTATTTCTGTAATTCCATGTATAAAATATAAGAATTTTTTGTAATAAATAAACATCATTCTACTGAGATAGAAACAAAATTAAAAAACAGATATTAAAATAGAATAAAAAGAACCAATTAAATAACAGAGTTTCTAGAATTCTTACCTGGGGCAAAGCTCCATAATTCCATATGTAGCCATGATGAGGGAAACAATTAGCGACAAATCTCAATTTATCCTTCTTAACATCCTGTTTAATGGGATTTAAACTCTCTTTAAGACAAATTTCCATTTTAGCATTTGTCCATCTTGGTATTTCAACAATCATATGTAATGTCTTGTTGTCTTCGTTGGCAAAGAGAGGAACATCATGCATGGGCGAGATTGGGACACCCTGATCATTTTCTACATATACGAATAAAAGAAGTTTTAAAAATACTTTAAAAGAAATATTGTTAGATATTGTTAATTCAGAATATTTCTGTTATTTCATACAGTAACTCAGAATATGTTATGCAAGAATATATCAGAAAAATCTCTGGTACAAAAAAGACAACATAAAACTTGGAGAAAATATGACTGTATAAGTATATGTCTAGAACATGATTGTAACTACTTCCTCATAAAGCCTATAAATATGTACTTTCACTGGGGCTAAATATCACAGGTCATAGAATTAGATCAAATGCATGAAATATCATGACAAAAATAGCTCACAAATGTTTGCTATTTAAAACAAATCATTATTTCAGTGCGAAATATATCGTAATGAAATATGTCGTAATGAAATACGCCGTAGTGAAATATGCGGTAATGAACTTAAAACCCGGCAGTTACGGCACGATCGATCGAAATGATTAGTCTCCTAAATGATTCATCATCAAGATGTAAGCGAAACTTCGTGTCGACGTTGCGTCGTTCAAGAAAACTCAAATCATTAATAATAACAATAAAAATATTAATAGCATGCACGCGAGAACGCGTATCCGTGACCCCGCAACGAAGTTCACGATACTTAGCGCAAACTTCCGCAAATGTTGCTTCATCGTTTATCTGACGTCATGTCGAATCTACTCACTGAAAAATATTCTGTAGTCCGTGCCGTTGAGTGCACCTCTCTCGACGGTCGTATACGACATGTCTCGGCAAAGTTTCGTGAAAACAGCGAGCTTCCTAAACACCGGTCTGCCACTTGCTACGAACCGCGATGGAATAATGAGTTTCGTTAAACCGTGACAACGTAACACGTGCAGCGTTACCCGAAACATTTCTGCCATCTGTCGTCCTGCGCGGCGATCTACAAGTGTCTGCAAATCACAGGAGGGTACAGAGAGAAATTTTGTTATCAATATTATTGATAAAAATATATATGCCAAAGTTTATTTGATATATGTATTTGATATATGTAGTTACATAAAGCATAAAAATCCACGATAGACACGCGCATAATTATATCATTTTATCTTTCTTTAATATCCGATGAACAATAAGGACAGAATGATCATGCGCATTTTAAGTGAAACGGAATCAAACGATTAAATGTGTCCCCTCTGTTTACACAATATAAATATACATTTGATAAATATTTAATATAACGCTCTTACCTCCAATTTTCTGTAATTTTGTAAATTTATGTATTTTCATTACAATATATTTCGAGTTCCGAAAAGAAAAATACCTAATCAAAAATATAGCTAGGAGATACCAGAGAGAAACTTGAGAGAGACTAAGTCGGCCTTTTTCCTGTACCGTCGAATCGCTCGTACACTACCAGGACATCTTTCATTTGGGAATCACGTGATTACATACATTTTCTGATACTATCGGTAAAATCGTATCATCGAAAGTAGATATGATTCATCTCTGTAATACATCCTCAGGACAGAAGTGTGTCGACTATCCACAGGAGGAATACTTATAATGAGTTTTTGAATGAAAAAATTTTAATTTCGCATCTGCTACATATGTAAATAAAAGTTGTTAAATTTTAATGAAACTGAAACTTCAAACAAATTAATATTTAGCGAACTTTATTTTATATATATCATTTATCTTATAATATCTTATAAAATTACTAAGTTATGTATTTTTATGCAAATTTTCAGCCAGTATTTATCAAATATAATTATTAGTATAAGTCTCTATAATTACTAGCAATTATAGAGACTTTTAATAAATTCAATCTCTTCTAAACATATATTGTCAATTTAAAGTATAATTTAGCAAAAACGAGCTATAGAGACCCTCCATCACCCCCGTTAATTTTATCGGTAGTCCTCTTTTTTTTTGTAAGTATACTCACTTATAAAACAAACAAACTACTAATAAATTTAGTAGCCCGTTTTTGCAGATAAGTATATCTTTAATTTATTTTTTTATTTTTATGTTTAATTATTTTATTATATTTCGCTAATAAAATTCCAATAACTTTTCAAATATATTATTCTTTACTGTATTATCCTTTATATAATTCGATATTAATAATAATTATTTATAATACAATATACAATTATTAATGCTGTTCAAAATAATAAAAATAATAATAGCATAGGAGCATAATAGGAACATAATTAACAAATTTTTGTAATGCAGGATTATACGGAAACGTCGAAAATATGATAAAAAAAATTTTTCTAAACCAATATTTAATGAAATATTGATAAATACAAAAGAAATACTAACAACAATTAGTTCGTATTTATTATTTATTATTTACTATTAATTTGCGAATATAAAATTTAATAATATCGTAATAAAAAGTTATTAATATATTTATAACAGCACTTTTATCGTAACATTTCAAGATTATCTCAATTTCATCATATCAAAATCCTTCCTCGTGATATGCTGATTAGTACAAAAAAGAACAATTTTCATAATGAAAAGCAAACTTAATGTATTCTATATAAATTTTACAAGATTCATTTGCAAAAAATATCAGTGATCTTGTTATAGGACTGCGGTGTGAATCCCGAATCTTTCAATAGCGATAGTAATAATTTTGATAGCATGTCAATTACAATTACCATTTTTATCATTTACATCTTTAATATTAAAATTCGCGAGAAAATATGTTCTGCCACACGTGACTAAAAATCATCTCTTATTAAAAATAAACGGATAGAATGATTTCCTTATACAATAGTGGTTACGAAGGAATATATTTAATAATAATAATAAAATACATACGTTATTGTAATTTTTTATATGTATGGGTACAAAGTTTTTCGGGTCAATTGTTCGAGATGAGCCAATAACGGGATTTTAAAGAACATTTATACTAAAAAATTTATTATATAATATTTAATAATTCTTTATTTTTCAAAAATTACATTTATTAATATCTCGCTAATATGAGGAAATCCATTCGACTTACCTTGAATTTTTTGTATCCACACATTTAAAATTCAACTCATGTAATCACGATAACATTGTTAACTATAAAGAATTTTGAAAAAAGTTATGTAAATATCGACAAAAATCAATATTCATTAAATATAATGTCATAATATTTGCATGTATTTTATTATAGAAAAGTATACATATAAATTAATAATTAAAAATATTCTGCAAATGTTCAATATCTAATGATTTTAAAATAACAGTTAGAAAATTAAATATTTGTTACCATATTTTTGTTAGAGCAATCATCGAAAAATTATAAACAAATTATTTGTATAAAATTTAAATTTGTTTACTTAATAATTTGAATTTAAACAAATAATAATTATATATCCATATCAAACATATAATATAAATTTCTTTTGTTATTAAGATACAGTACTTTTACTAACATTATTATTATTAGTGGGAGAACATTTAATAAAACAAAGAAAGCGAAAATTATATGTTAAAATATATCACTGAATTAATGTTATAACTTGACTTTAAAATATATAGCAATTATCATTGACTCATTAACAAAATGATTATTACCAGTAACTGCAGACGAGAAAATCCGGGATTAATTTCAATCCTGCGTAAGAATCTCCGAAGAGACACCAAACTAGACTTCGCGAAAAGCGACGAGGAATAATTCTCCTCTCATGATAAAAATAATTTTGACTTTCCATCGATACGAACCATGTAATCACTGGCATCTATCTGACCCGAGAGGCAACGATATAAAGCCTTTGCATATAATAAATTGTTCACTAAAATATAACTTGTAATTTTATAGTGTTAAAAATGTAAATGTCGAAAAGCAAGTAAAAGTTAATATTTAATTGCCTCAGTCAAAACCCCAATCTTTATGATTCATTAAATAAATTTGTATTAAATACGAAGAAAAAAATGACGATTATTTTAAACCATTATTCTAAATCAAATTTTTAATAAGAAATTACTTAAAATTATTAATGACTTATTGATATACAAAATAAAAAAAAAATTTTTAATTTAAATATTTATCAAACTTATTAAATCAATGAATAATTTTTATTATATGTTTCGTCGATTTCGTATAACTTACATTAATTACGCAACAATTTGGTTTACTATTACAAGATAAATGCAATTTGTATTAA
>NW_017259317.1:1503-4075 GCF_001594045.1 Atta colombica | reverse complement strand
CATAATCATATAAAAAATTGACATATTTTATATACAATTATATATCATTATATATAAAATATGTTCATATATAATATTTTTTCCCGGGAATCGTTGTGCAAATTACAAAAGTAAGTATGATTATAGCATTCATCTGGATATAGTTTACATAAATTTTATATTACGTACCTAATATTATTATACATACATTTATTTCCAATAAAATTAATTACAGTATTATGCGTTGCATAATTTGTACGTATATAGAATTTTATAAAAAAGTTTAATTTTAGAGTAGCTGAAAATTTAATAAAATTTGAAATTAATTTGATTTATTTTTATATTTGATAATTAGAACGGAATTCTGATAATTAAATAAAACTTAAAATTAATTTAAAATTTTATTCACTTTTTAATCCCTTATTTTCAATTATCAAGTGTGTACATATATGATATATGTACGTATTTAGTCCTACCTGTTTATACTTATCATCCTACCTATATAGTCCCTACCTACCGTCCTTATTGTCTACACTTACCCATATTTTCATTTATTCGTGTCTATTCGCGGATACTATCTTCACCCATGTATTCCTACCTACATTACTTCATAAATGTGCAATAACACCGCGAATATATAACATACGTTAATGGCTGCATTCAGAAAAAGTAAATTTTCGATTATTGTAAAATTCATCAATACAATTGATTCTTGCTTTTGGTTCCTTATGGATTTAAATATATAAACCAATCACAAAGAAGAATTTTATAGCAGTTGCAAAACTACTTTCTCTGCTGAACGCAGCTAATGTCTAACTATATATTCTATCGCGTACTACGCGATACTACTAATAAACTCAGTGGGATAACTTAATCGCGATCATATTAATAATAAGCAATAAACAATAATATAATTAAAACAAGCTTTTTCTTTAAAATACAAAAAAAAATTAATAAATAACTAAGGGCTAAGAATCAGCGCGGATAATTAAGTTTGTAGATTTTTTTTAATCTATCAAACTTGCGCTTGATTATTCGCGCTGTCTCTTACTAGTTCTGTTCTTTGTTGGTCTTTTTTTGTATATATAACTCTCAAATAATATAATAACTCTCAAAAAATATAAGAACTCGCAATTTGCGAACAAATTATCCTCCCGAATATTCAGTTTACCTTTTACAAACTTAGATTGATGTCACACACCAACCTACCTCTCAATGATCAGAATGTCTAAAATCGCCACATAAGATAATTTTAAGATATTTTTAAGAATTCTATAAAAAACATCATTAACATATTTCATAAAGGATTCTGAAAGATATCTTAAAGTTATCTTATGCATCAACTTTACTCATTCTACTCATTGGGCTCGTAGAGATTCTTTTCTTTCTTCTGGCCAGATTGAACTCATCTTTCATTACTCCTGGCTAACATTCTGGCTTCAAGCCAAAAATTGACAACAAGGAGAAACTCCTTTTCGCTGCCAACTGCTGCTGACTAACATCGCAATAAGCTAAGACTTTACTTTATATGCGCTTTGATATGCGCGGAACACGAACGCGTCGCGAAGAGACATCATATTAATAAAATAGACTAAATATTAATATAAACAATTATCATTAATAATAATAATAATAATAACAATTCTATTAATATACGAATAAATTTCACGTTTATTTTCTATTCGCGTTTATTCAAAATCAAAAATATAAATATTCGACTAAATATTAGGTATAGTAAAAAGAAATCCATTATTTTTGCATGAAATTAAATGGAAAAATAATGGATTTCTTTTTACTACACCTAATATAAACCTAAATTTAAAAAAATCTTCATGTCAATAATGTTTTTATTTCAAGAGTCTCGAATATTATGAAACTAAATTAAATTGCTTAATGTAAATTTTATAATGTAATCAAAAAGACTTTTTTAAAAATAAATGACTAAAAATTACTAAATCGATCCGATAAAATTCAAGGCCCATGTACGTATTTTTAACAATTCGAATGATTTGTTGCTGAATCTCATCTCAAACATGCAGAGATGAAAAATTCATGAAGTAAGATCCGAAAGGGATCTTAAGGGAAAGGGGACAATTTTCCCTCACTCAATAAATATATCTTTTCGTATTTTGTATATTATTAAAATCATTTTTTGAATAATTTATTATTTCAAAATTAAGTAATGCAAAACTCTGAACGTGATTTTAAAATAGTTATAAGATAAAAATCTTATATTTTTTGATAAAATGTATATTGGATCTTACATTATGTTACTGTTTTAATAAAATCCAGTTACTATGGATAAGTTATAAAAAGATTAGGCTGAAGTAAGTGCATTGAGATAAATAATAATAATTAATAAACGTAAAATGTTTTTTACAGAAAAACGAGATTAATAAATTATATGTTCTACATTATGATTTTTGTTATCATTTCATTAGTAAAATGTATACAAATAAATGTGAAAAAAAGAAGAAATTTCTTAAAAAACAGTTCATGTTACAGATATATGTATATACATATACATATAATGCATAGATATATTGCTTTTCTGCACCAACTTGTATAAAACTTAATCCTGAATGAATATTTG
>NW_017259317.1:0-1403 GCF_001594045.1 Atta colombica | reverse complement strand
CTTACATAAAACTTAATCCTGAATAAATATTTGAGGATAGGATAGATAGGAAAAATAAGAAAACAATATTTATTAAACTGTAATAAACACTTTTCTATATAACGGTATCCATAGAAAATAATTTCATATACTCTAATTATTTATTTTATATATATTTTACATTTTTTAATTTCCCGTATTTTATATATTTTAGAAATGCAAATATTTTCGTTTTAATTTCGTTTTAACTTTAAAGATATATTATTTTAATATAAAAATGATCCATCGAAAGAACCCATTTTTTATTATACTTTTGCGATTAAATTATAACAAAGCGTTCACATTAACACATATGAATTTACAATTTACACAAAATTTAAGCTAAATTTAATAATAATTAGAAATAATTCAAAGTGCCCCGGTAAAACATTTTTCTTAGATGAATATGTGTAAATATAAACATACATAAATATTCATAAACATATAATCGTATATGAAATATGTCCATACATGTTCATACATCTCTTTTTCTTTTGTAAAATTAGTGTTAATAGAAATAATAATAGTAATGTGAAAACATTAAAAATAATTAAAGGGTGATTTTCACATTGTTTGTTTCAGGAAAAATAAGTTTAATTTTGGCTCATATACAATTATGCATAATTTTATATATAATTATGCATAAGTAATTTCTTCAAACAGAATTTTTTAAAAAACAAATAGTATAAAAATTACTCTTTTAACTATTTTTAATGCTTATATATTACTATTATTATTTCTATCACACTAAATACTAATTTTACAAAAAAAACAAGAGGAATTTATGAACATGCATGGACATATTTCATATATAATTATACATGTTTATGGATATTTATGTATATTTATAAATATTCATGTATAAAAAATTTTTTATTGAGTGAGTGTAACGTGACATTATAAATTTAACAGTACATGCACAATAAATTCCATAATAAAGAAGTATCCAGGATTAAGTTTATCCCAATCTGTTATTACTTATCCATTTTAAGGCAATGGATGTATGGAATGCTATACATATTATATAATAGATCCATATATTTTTAATAAATTGATGCATATGCATCTATAGATATATACTAATTAATAAAATTATCACACATTCGTTATCCCAATAAAAACATTAATTTATTACTCACCAATCCGATGCAACAGCGGAGTTATATATATCAGCAATGTTGCTACGATGATTCTGTAAATAAAAAGAATAGAAAATCCAAATTAAAACAGAGTAAAAAAATCAACCAATATTTTTAAAAATATTTACTAAATGCAAAATTCTCTTAAAAATAATCATTTAATATTCAAAATATAATTTTTATAAGCATTGAATTTTTTAATTCATCATTCAATTATATTTATAAAAATAATTATACATTTTTTAA